>NC_053023.1:235183948-235299956 GCF_003073215.2 Triticum urartu | reverse complement strand
CTCTGTTTTGGTTGTGTTTTTTGTGTTTAATTAGTGTTTGTGCCAAGTAGAACCGTTGGGAAGACTTGGGGAAAGTCTTGTTAATCTTTCTGTAAAAAACAGAAACTTTAGTGCTCACGAGAACTACTGCCATTTTTATTTAGATAGTGCTATTTAGTTAATTCTTTTTGCAGATGATTAATAGATAAATGCCTCACGTCCATAAATTTATTTTATAATTTTTGGGGTTCCAGATCTTGCGCTAGCTACAGATTACTACAGACTGTTCTGTTTTTGACAGATTCTGTTTTTCGTGTGTTGTTTGCTTATTTTGATGAATCTATGGCTAGTAAAAGAGTTTATAAACCATAGAGAAGTTGGAATACAGTAGGTTTAACACCAATATAAACAAAGAATGGGTTCATTACAGTACCTTTAAGTGGTGTTTTCTTTTCTTTCGCTAACGGAGCTCACGAGATTTTCTATTTTGAGTTTTGTGCTGTGAAGTTTTCAAGTTTTGGGTAAAGATTTGATGGATTATGGAACAAGGAGTGGAAAGAGCCTAATCTTGGGGATGCCCATGGCACCCCAAGGTGAAATTCAAGGACACCAAAAAGCCTAAGCTTGGGGATGCCCCGGAAGGCATCCCCTCTTTTGTCTTTGTTTGTCGGTAACTTTACTTGGAGCTATATTTTTTATTCATCACATGATATGTGTTTTGCTTGGATCATCTTGTATGATTTGAGTCTTTGATTTTTAGTTTACCAAAATCATCCTTTCTGTACACACCTTTTGAGAGAGACTCAAATGATTTGAAATTTATTAGAATACTCTATGTGCTTCACTTATATCTTTTGAGCTATATAGTTTTTGCTCTAGTGCTTCACTTATATATTTTAGAGCATGGTGGTGGATTTATTTCATAGAAATAATTGTTCTCTCATGCTTAACTTATATTATTTTGAGAGTCCTTTAGAACAACATGGAAATTTGCTTTAATATAAAAACTTCCATAGAAGTGCATTGAATACTATGAGAAGTTTGATACTTGATAATTGTTTTGAGATATGGAGATGGTGATATTAGAGTCATCCTAGTTGAGTAGTTGTGAATTTGAGAAATACTTGTGTTGAAGTTTGTGATTCCCATAGCATGCACATATGGTGAACCGTTATGTGATGAAGTCGGAGCATGATTTATTTATTGATTGTCTTCCTTATGAGTGGCGGTCGGGGACGAGCGATGGTCTTTTCCTACCAATCTATCCCCCTAGGAGCATGCGCGTAATACTTTGTTTCGATAACTAATAGATTTTTGCAATAAGTATGTGAGTTCTTTATGACTAATGTTGAGTCCATGGATTATACGCACTCTCACCCTTCCACCATTGCTAGCCTCTCTAGTATCGCGCAACTTTCGCCGGTACCATAAACCCACCATATACCTTCCTCAAAACAGCCACCATACCTACCTATTATGGCATTTCCATAGCCATTCCGAGATATATTGCGATGCAACTTTCCATCGTTCCGTTGTTATGACACGCTTCATCATTGTCATATTGCTTGCATCATCATGTAGTTGACATCGTATTTGTGGCAAAGCCACCGCTCATAATTCTTCGTACATGTCACTCATGCATCATTGCACATCCCGGTACACCGCCAGAGGCATTCACATAGAGTCATATTTTGTTCTAAGTATTGAGTTGTAATTCTTGAGTTGTAAGTAAATAAAGTGTGATGATCATTATTAGAGCACTGTCCCAAGTGAGGAAAGGATGATGGAGACTATGATTCCCCCACAAGTCGGGATGAGACTCCGAACGAAAAATAAAAAAAAGAAGAAAATAGGCCAAAAAGAAAAAAAGGAAAGAATGCCTAAATAAAAAAATGAGAGAAAAAGAGAGAAGGGACAATGCTACTATCATTTTCCACACTTGTGCTTCAAAGTAGCACCATGATCTTCATGATAGAGAGTCTCCTATGTTGTCACTTTCATATACTAGTGGGAATTTTTCATTATAGAACTTGGCTTGTATATTCCAATGATGGGCTTCCTCAAGATGCCCTAGGTCTTCATGAGGAAGCGAGTTGGATGCACACCCACTTAGTTTCTTTTGTCGATCTTTCATATACTTATAGCTCTAGTGCATCCGTTGCATGGCAATCCCTACTCATTCACATTGATATCTACTAGCAAAAGAGCCCGTGCTTTGCAACGGGAGAGAAAACATAACACACGCTCTTAACTCAACAACCATCACTCAAGACTACAATAGGTCCATCTCCTTTATTTTTGTGAGGCATCATATTTGTGTTGCCGCTTATCCTCCTTCTCACCCTCGTTGGCAATGGCCTTGGTGTTCACACAAAACAACAAAAAACGTGTGTTGAATATGGTTAATCCTAAGGCGTCTCTCTCTCCCTCTCTCCTCCTTCTCCCCCCTCTCTCTCGCTCGCTTTCTCTCACTCTCGCGATGAGAAATCTGTTGTTTTCCCCTGCGACATTTTTCAGAGATATGCATGTGTATTCATCGATGTTTTCTTTCCGTATATGGTTATAGTGGGGTGTTTATTTGCAATCTGGATCGTCGCCGGTATGAAAAAAAGAATCTTGCGCTATAAATTATAAGTTTGCTTTCATAACAATATTTTAAAAATATTTAGCAGGTAAAATTAACATCATATTTAGATTCCACACATTTTTCTAATAAAATTTCATATCTAATATGTTAAAATCGAAGTTACGGTTTAAAAGATACAGATAATTTAGAAAATCATTTGGTTTGACTCAAATATATTCCAAAATAAAATTTAAAAATACTTAACAGGTACAAATAATCTCATATTCATATTCTACATATTTTTATAATCAAATTTCATATATAACATGTTTAAATCGGAGTTACGGTTTAAAAGATATGGATGATTTTAAACAACATTTGCTTGACTTAAATATGATCCACGGATGAATTACCTAAAACATCAGGTTTTTTTTTTCGAAAAATGTAAAATAACGGTTCGGGTGTGACTTAAATCCGGACGGCGGGTTGATTTCAAGAAAAGACAGGGACTTTTGTGTAAAATACAAAAAGAACGATTCGTTTTAACTTAAAACAGGACTGCAGGTTGAATTCCCTGAAATAGAGGGACTTTTCTGAAAAATGCCATGACAGACGAAAGAAACCCAATTTTCTTTATTATTAGGTAAAGATTGATGGGCATCTCCATAGCCCGTTGATACGCCTAGTTGATGTGAGACCATCTTCTCCTTTTTTGTCTTCTCCACAACCACCATTTTATTCCACATATAGTGATATATCCATGGCTCACGCTCATATATTGCATGAAGATTGAAAAAGTTTGAGAACATCAAAAGTATGAAACAATTGCTTGGCTTGTCATCGGGGTTGTGCATGATTTAAATATTTTGTGTGGTGAAGATAGAGCATAGCCAGACTATATGATTCTGTAGGGATAACTTTCTTTGGCCATGCTATTTTGAGAAGACATGATTGCTGAGCTAGTATGCTTGAAGTATTATTATTTTTATGCCAATATTAAACTTTTATCTTGAATCTTTCAGATCTGAACATTCATGCCACAATAAAGAAAAATTACATTGAGAAATATGTTAGAAAGCATTCCACATCAAAAATTCTGTTTTTATCATTTACCTACTCAAGGACGAGCATGAATTAAGCTTGGGGATGCTTGATGCGTCTCCAACGTATCTATAATTTTTGATTGCTCCATGCTATTATATTATCTATTTTGGATGTTAATGGGCTTTATTTTACACTTTGATATCATTTTTGGGACTAACCTACTAACCGGAGGCCCAGCCCAAATTGCTGTTTTTTTGCCTATTTTAGGGTTTCGAAGAAAAGGAATATCAAACTGAGTCCAAACAGAATGAAACCTTCGGGAACGCGATTTTCTCAACAAACGTGATCCAGGAGACTTGTAGTGGGCGTCAAGAAACGATCGAGGAGGGCACGAGACAGGGGGGCGCGCCTACCCCCCTGGGCGCGCCCTCCACCTTCGTGGGCCCCTCGTTGCTCCACTGACGTACTTATTCCTCCTATATATATCCACGTACCCCCAAACATCCAGGAGCACCACGAAAACCTAATTCCACCGCCACAACCTTCTGTACCTGAGAGATCCCATCTTGGGGCCTTTTCTGGAACTCCGCCGGAGGGGGCATTGATCACGGAGGGCCTCTACATCAACTCCATGGCCTCTCCGGTGATGTGTGAGTAGTTTGCTTCAGACCTACGGGTCCATAGTTATTAGCTAGATGGCTTCTTCTCTCTCTTTGGATCTTAATACAAAGTTCTCCTTGATTCTCTTGGAGATCTATTCGATCTAATCTTCTTTTGCGGTGTGTTTGTCGAGATCGGATGAATTATGGGTTTATGATCCAGTTTATCTATGAACAATATTTGAATCTTCTCTGAATTCTTTTATGTATGATTGGATAAAAAGATGGGGTTTATATCATATTGCATGAGTTTATCCCTTTACATCATGTCATCTTACTTAAAGCATTACTCAGCTCTTATGAACTTAATACTGTAGATGTATGCTGGATAGCGGTCGATGTGTGGAGTAATAGTAGTTGATGCAAAATCGTTTCGGTCTACTTGTCGCGGACGTGATGCCTATATACATGATCATACCTAGATATTCTCATAACTATGCTCAATTCTATCAATTGCTCGACAGTAATTCGTTTACCCACCGTAATACTTATGCTCTTGAGAGAAGCCACTAGTGAAACCTATGGCCCCGGGGTCTATCTTCCATCATATTAATCTTCCAACACTTAGTTATTTCTATTGCCGTTTATTTTACTTTGCATCTTTATTTCTCTTTATCATAAAAATACCAAAAATATTATCTTATCATATCTATCAGATCTCACTCTCGTAAGTGATAGTGAAGGGATTGACAACCCCTTTATCGCGTTGGTTGCGAGGTTCTTATTTGTTTGTGTAGGTGCGTGGGACTCGAGCGTGATCTCCTACTGGAATGATACCTTGGTTCTAAAAAACTGAGGGAAATACTTACGCTACTTTGCTGCATCACCCTTTCCTCTTCAAGGGAAAACCAACGCAGTGCTCAAGAGGTAGCAATTGGGTATTCATGACCATGAGGTTAAAAATACAACCCTACTTGGAAAATGGTTGTTTAAGCTACTTACGGAAGATGGTGTATGTCAAACCCTCCTAAGAAGGAAATATGTGGGCTCAAAGGCAGTGTCCCAAGTATATTGGAAGCCTAGGGACTCATACTTTTGGGCTGGTCTCATGGCAACGAAGAAACATTTCTTCTGCTATGGATCCTTCGCCATTAAAGATGGATTGGAGATTAGGTTCTGGGAGGATAAGTGGCTAGGAAATGCCACTCTCCGGGAACAATATCCTACCCTATACAATATTGTGCGTCACAACGGTGATACTATCACCATAATAATGGAATCCTTTCTGCCAAATGTGACGTTCATGAGAGATTTAATTGGTCCTAGACTTGAATCATGGAACTGAAGGAAATATGCCCTAGAGGCAATAATAAAGTTGTTATTTTATATTTCATTATATCATGATAAATGTTTATTATTCATGCTAGAATTGTATTAACCGGAAACTTGATACATGTGTGGATACATAGACAAAACATCGTGTCCCTAGTAAGCTGCTAGTAGACTAGCTCGTTAATCAAAGATGGTTAAGTTTCCTAGCCATGGACATGTGTTGTCATTTGATGACTGGGATCACATCATTAGGAGAATGATGTGATGGACATGACCCATATGTTAGCTTAGCATAATGATAAGTTTTATTGCTATTGCTTTCTTCATGTCATATACATATTCCTTTGACTATGAGATTATGCAACTCCTGGATACCGGAGGAATACCTTGTGTGTTATCAAATGTCACAACGTAATTGGGTGATTATAAAGATTCTCTACAGGCATCTTCGAAGGTGTTTGTTGGGTTGGCATAGGTCGAGATTAGGATTTGTCACTCCGAGTATTGGAGAGATATCTTTGGGCCCTCTCGGTAATGCACATCATAATAAGCCTTGCAAGCAATGTGACTAATGAGTTAGTTGCGGGATGATGTATTACGAAATGAGTAAAGAGACTTGCCGGTAATGAGATTGAACTAGGTATGAAGATACCGACGATCGAATCTCGGGCAACACTACAAAAAAATACACTTTCGTGATGATACGTGTTTGTCATAGTAGGTCACGTTTTCTGTCATGCATGTACATCCATGACAATTTTATGACAGAATCAAGATAGTCATACCTGTGCTGTCGTAGAAGTGTTCCATGACATTACCAAAATTATCATCACGGAAGTGTCCACTTCCATGATGATAAATCGTGCGTCATAGAAGTGCTTTCATCAAGGGTGACCGACACGTGGCATCCACCGTAACGGGTCGCCATTAAGCTATCGGGTTCCGGTTTGGATTCGATAACCCGTTAACAGCCCAGACCAATGGCGGTTTTCCACATGTAAAATTCTCATTCACCGATGAACCACGTGTCGGCTCAGTGTTGGGACAGATGTCAACCTTCCACTACAAGAGATCGGGCCTACCATGACGAGCTCAAAAATGTCATGTAATAGCTGAAAACATCACAAATACTCGTGTGTGACGTTTTTTGAGCATCACCAACATCGTCATAGAATCCCCATCACAGATTATTCATAGTGACGCAACGCGCAAGAAAACGTCACACGATATGGGACCTTCGGTGACGAAGCTGTCATCACTAGATATTTGGTGGGCTAATGTGCACTGGATTTCCAAATGGGCCAAACCCAATAGTTCATTTCATTTTCTATTTTTGGATCTAATTTGTGGTGGTCCATTGCCAATTTGCAACCCAATAGTTGCTGATCGAGCCCATTCCTTTTTTATGGAGCATTTCCTGCTAGCCTTTTCAAGTATTATTTTATTTGTAATTTTTCCTCAAAGTTTCGTTTACATGGTCAGAAAACGCATTGTGGGCTTGTCGTCTTTTTAAGACCATCTTTCCATTGACCAATTTTCACATAGTATTACAAGCCAACTAGTTTCTATACGGTGTGCATATTACACATCACACTTACATGCTCAATCCAAAATAACCCAAGCTACATAATCATTGAATACAACATCTTTTTTTAATTTTGGAGGTCATCTATAGAAACTTTGTTGGTGTGACTCTTAGCTCCCACCTTCATCAAAAATAGAAACCTTTGTTGGACACCTCTTCTCGCGACTTCTTGAAGTCAACTAAAGTTGGTCAAATCCTCCTTTCTCCATATCAACTTCTGGAAAGATGACTTACGAATCAACCTATTAGAAACAAAGGCGTAAAGATAGCAGTATGAATGAGTTACAGAAAATGATCTACCATTGCAACAAAGAACAAAAAATGTTATTACTCGAAGCTCTAGGTTGGAATCTTAACAAAAAAAGACATGTTAGTACTTGTCCAATAAGTGATATGAAAAAATATGTATGTGTGAGCATAAAAGGTCATCTGAAATATTATATTGGAATAAACACCTATTAATAATCAGAACGTAAGCGGACTATTAGAATTAAGAAGACACACGTAAATAAGATCTCAACTCAAAGTTTCAAATCCCGAGAGGAACAAATTTGCATTTGTAGTAGTTACTCCTTCACAAATTAAAATGGCGCAAAACAAATATCAACAAAGCCTCGGAGGATGAAACATTCAATCAGCCTAGAACATTAAAGAAAGCATGAACATCTTCCACATAGCTTAGTTGTTGTCCTTGGCACACATTTGACTCGAAGTGTGATCAATAAGACACTTCCATCCGAAAATAAATTACTGACAATTACGCTATGGTCATAGGCCGAATAAAAAGCTTGTTTAGGATTTGATCTTTAGTTGTAGTATCTGCTTGCTTGGACAATAATGTTGACGGGACCCCGATTCCAAGTCACATCGATCTAGCCGGTAATACCTCATATCACTTTGCGGCCTCACGCACGGTATCCCCATGGGTGTCGCCTTACCCTGGCCCGGGACCGTTTGCGCCTTTTGGCTCACGTATATGATTGTGTCGCTAGCATCCATATGACAGAGAACCCGGGCCGACATGGCTAGTCGTGAACCCAAAGCGGCACTAACCTATGGGGACAGGCATACATGACTCACATCGAGCATGCCGGTCAGCAGCGTGTGAATCCGGGCTGTAGCACTGGGCTAACAGGACTCCGGGGAACCCGGGCTGTAGCAGGCTAGGCAGGACTCCGGATGTCACCGCATGACATTTCCCCGAAGGGACAGACACAGGAACGAAGTGAAACACATGCCGGCCAGTCAAGTGTCTTGAGCAGTAGTGCTGGGCTAGCAGGACTCCGGTGAACCGGGCTGTAGCGGACTACTATGGCTCAAGGAAGCACTAGGCTACATTTCCCCATAAGAGAGGCTGCCAAGGATAAACAACTAGATTGTCGGATCCCACACATAGCAATACACGTCACACGTACGCATAACATGCAAGTATGTGCTGTAAAACATGGCATCACAACATAACGCAACTCATATAGATAAAGGCCCAGAAGAGCCACATAGCATTAAATACAAACAGGGGTCACATGACCCATCATTCAGAGCATACAAGCAACAAGCGGAAGCATTACATGTCTGAGTACAGGCAACTACAAAAGAAAAAGGCTGAGAAGCCTGACTATCTACAAGACCCTCCCAAGGGCACAAGATCGTAGCTGAGGTGCAAGCTACTCGTTGAAGTCCAAGTAAACTAGTAAGACCGAAGTCTCCGCTGCAAAACATAAATAAAGCAACGTGAGTACAAAGGTACTCAACAAGACTTACATCAGATCCTATCATACATGCATTAGTATCAAGGAGGCAATGTGGGGTTCAGTTGCAGCAAGCCAGCTTTGACTCAGTGGCTAACCTGTACTACTACTGCTTGTAACTCTTTTGAGGTGGCGCACACGAGTCCACTAATCACCACATCAATACTCTACTATGGATTCATTCCCGTCTCCCTACGGGAGGCCATCCATAACACTCACACTTGTCTTGAGCATTTTAAAGTATCCACTTTAAGTTGTCTATGTACCACGTAAGCATCCAAGAAGTCCATAACCGAGGGCACGGCTATTCAAATAGATCATGATAACCCTGCAGGGGTGTACTTCCTCACACACGCTTTCGCCACTTACCGCCATGTACACGTCATGTATCTCGGCAACCTTCAAGCGGAAGCCTGGCGAGGGAGTCGGCCACGACCTGACTAACCACACAAGACTCTAGTCCAGGTTTATCGCCTATTCGGGTTCCATCCGCAAGGAGATCCGGCCGGGGTGTCGCTCACGGCCCCAAACGATGTGTGCAGGGTTCCCAAGCCCACCTCGCTGAATGGATCTACGCTTGGTACACCGTGCCACTTGTGCCTAGTCTGTCCCAAGCCCACCTGGCCGGGTGCCACTTGGTAGACTACTAACACTACCTACAAACACCAGAAACTATTTGCGACTCCTGGACAGAGATCAAGTTGGTTAATAAGTCGAGAGAGCTTGGAGCGCTCGGAACCCAATGTGTGGTAGTAGCTAGTCATTGGATAACATACACGGAACTCAGTGCTTAAGGACGGTTCTAGTGAGATAACCCACCATGTACTCCTACATGGCCTCTCACCGCTACCTTTACCAAATCGTGTTCACACGCTTAACTCTCAACATCAGAACATAGCGCTGTACTCCAATTCATTCCCAATGAATCAGACCTGACACACTCTAAGCAATAGCAAGCATGGCATGGTAGGAACACAACAATGGCTTCAATCAACTCCTACACATGCTAGAGGGTTTCAACTAGTTACTGTGGCAATGACAGGTCATGCAGAGGAATTGGTTCAACTACCGCAGCACAAAGTAGCAGTTGAATCGTTGTTGTCCTAATGCAATAAATGAGAGCAGGAGCGAGAGAGTAGGATTGTATAGGAATGAACAAGGGGGTTTTCTTGCCTGGTAGATCAAAAGGGGGGCACTGCTCCACTGACAGGTACTCTGGATCGGTCTCCGGAGCAGGACCTATCGAGAAGGAACGGTGTCGACAATCAAACACAAGCATATGCAACAATATGATGCATGATCATGGCATGAGTATGTGATGTTTGTTTGAGTTAATGCATCTAGCATTCATTTGTATGAAATCCATTTGAACCAAAGTTTCAAATGCAACTCCAAAATAAGCCTTTATAAATGACATTCATGTGTTTCCTCATATACAACATGTATAAGTTGGTTTGTCATGCATGAAAATGGTACAGATGGATAGATTGAATTTTTCTGATAATTTTTCATATATAAATTATTTCAATCTGAGCTACGGTTGAATTTCTATGAATTTTTGAAGTTTATAACATTTTCTGGAATTTCCTGATTTAATTTAAAACCAGAAAAGAAATAACCGCGTCAGCACCGTGTCATGCTTGCGTCAGCAAGTCAACAACGCTGACCAAGTCAAACCTGACGTGTAGGGTCCACACGTCAGTGACTCAGTTAGTTAATAGGGGGTTTAATTAGTCTAATTAGGATTAGTGGGCGCCGGGCCCATTGGTCAGCGACTAACTAGCTAACTAACCTAGGTTAATTAGTGTTAAACTAATACTAACTAAAATGTCAGGGGGTGGCCCACGCGTCAGTGACACCAGGGGGGAGGTCAAGCCCCGGTCAGCGGGTCAAAACCCACCGGCGACTCGACGCCGGCGAGGCCAGACGCGGCGGAGGGCGTCGGAAATCGCCTACAGGCGATGGTTTTGGGCGTGGGGAGGCTCTACGAAGAGCTGCTGCTCACGCCCAGCTGATGGAGCGGACGGCGAAAGCTGGGGTGGCCGGAGACGACCACGGCGAGGTCATCCGCGGCGGCCGGAGTTCGGACACGCGCGGGTTCAGTGCTATGGGGCTCGGGAAGGGGAGCCGTTGGTGGCTACGGGTTCGTGGAGGGACGCTGAGCGCGTTGACGTGCTCGCCCGCGAGCTGCAGCGCCTGAAACGACGGCGGCGACATGGCTGTGCGTCGGCGAGCTTCGGGCACGGCGGCACTAGCGTTTGAGGACGTGCGGGGCGACGAGGCAAGGGGGGATTTGTTCAATGGCTCACCACGGAGCTGCAAGGATGGTAAGCGGGCTCGGGACGCGCTGATGGCGGCGAGCGGCAACAGAGATCCACGGCGGCCAGAGGTGAAGAAGGCGACAGCGACGGCTCCACGGGGCGTCCGGCGATGCACGGCTTGGCGGAGAGGTTGCAGACGAGGTGGCGGAGCTTTTGGGCACGACGGAGGGGCGAGGGGACGGCGGGGGCAGCGAACGGCGGCGACGGCAACGTTCGGGCAGCAGCGGGGAAGAGAGTAGAGGAGGAGAGGGGCGACCAGAGGGGAGGGGAGTGGACGAGGGGGGGTCGGGGGGTGCGTGGCAATGCCTAGGCGCGAGGAGAAGGAGCCAGGCAGGCAGCTGCGTGCCGGCATGCACGGCGTCGGGCACCGCTTCCCCTCTGCCTACTGGCAAGAGGAGGAAGACGGCTCTGCCCCTAGTGGGCTGGGCCAGAGCAGGAACGAGTCGGCCAGAGGCGCCAGGTAAGTATCTCCCTCTCTTTGGTTTTCTATTTATTAATGTTTTCTATTTTCTGCAATTTGTTTGGACTTAGTAATAATACTAATCCATTTTATTTAATTCTGTCAAATTTTGCAGGGACCTAAGGAACTAATCCAAAGCCCCTCACCAAAATTCAGAATTTTTGGACATATATTATATATATAGCAAATATATATCCAAAGCAAATAATTACTGGATTAATTCCAAATGCCCAAAATAAATACTTATGAGCTCCTGAAAATATTTGTTTGAATTTTACCTCTAACCAATATTTTCAGAGAACTACATGAACATTTTCTTGGACCTTTTTGGAGCAATTTTTATCTGGGTTATTTCCAGAAATGATTTTGAGGGTTTCACAAATCCCCATTTCAAATTTAAAGGTAATTTAAACATGGTGCACAATTGACTAGCTAGTCTAGGTCATACCAGAACTAGGGATGTGACAACTCGCCCCCACTCGAAAGAATCTCGTCCCGAGATTCAGGAGTCGGCGGAAAGAATGTGGGGTACTCAAGTCGAAGATGATCTTCACGCTCCCAAGTAGCTTCTCTCTCGGAATGATGAGACCACTAAACCTTGAGAAACTTGATGTTATGACGTCGGGTGACACGCTCTGCTTGATCAAGAATGCAAACAGGGTACTCTCGATAAGTGAGGTTATCTTGGAGATCAAGCGTTCCGTGGTCCACTTCACGGATGGGATCCGAGAAGCAACGCCTGAGTTGAGAGACGTGGAAGACATCATGTACCCGAGAAAGATGTGGGGGTAGTTCCAACTGGTAGGCAACCTCTCCTCGTTTAGCGAGAATGCGAAAAGGACCAATGTAACAAGGAGCCAACTTGCCCTTGATACCGAAACGATGGGTACCCTTCAAAGGGGTAACCCGAAGGTAAGCCTTGTCACCAGCTTCATAAGCCACTTCCTTATGACTACGGTCATACTGGCTCTTTTGACGAGATTGGGCTGTTTTCAAATTCTCACGAATGATGCGAACTTGCTCTTCTGCCTCCTGGATCATGTCCGGTCCAAAGAATCGTCTTTCATCGGCTTCTGACCAGTTCAAAGGTGTTCAACATCTTCGTCCATACGGAACCTCAAAAGGAGCTTTCTTGAGGCTGGATTGGTAGCTGTTGTTATAAGCAAACTCGGCAAAGGGAAGACACTTCTCCCAATCCATACCGAATGAGATAACACAAGCTCTAAGCATGTCTTCAAGAATTTGGTTGACCCTTTCCACCTGACCACTTGATTGAGGGTGGAAAGCGGTACTGAAGGAAAGATGGGTGCCCATGGCAGTTTGGAAACTCTCCCAGAAATGAGAAGTGAAAAGACTACCACGGTCTGAATTGATCTCTAGTGGGACACCATGAAGTGACACTATTCGAGAAATATATAAGTCAGCGAGCTGACTAGCGGTGATACTCTCTCGAACAGGTAGGAAGTGAGCCACTTTGGAAAGACGATCAATGACTATGAAGATATCATTATTCCCTTTCTTGGTCCTAGGAAAACCGGTGATGAAGTCCATACCAACTTTATCCCATTTCCACTCAGGAATAGCTAAAGGTTGAAGGGTGCCAGCAGGCCTTTGATGCTCTGCCTTAACGCGACGACAAACGTCGCAGTTAGCAATAAATGAAGCAATTTCTCTCTTCATCCTAGTCCACCAGAACCTCTGGTGTAGGTCCTGATACATCTTAGTACTACCGGGATGAATTGTGAGAGGAGATTCATGGGCCTCCTTAAGAATCAGTTGTCGCAGATGTTGATTCTTGGGAACCACCAAGCGATTCTGAAAGAAAACAACACCTCGATCATCTAAGGAGAAACTGCCACCAACTCCCTTGTCAATGTTTCTCTTGATCCGGGAAATTCCCGTATCCTGCTTCTGAGCAGAGATGATCTGATCCACAAGAGCAGGTTTCGCCACCAAGGTAGAAAGGAATCCGTGAGGAGCAATGTGAAGGTTGATCTTACATAACTCCTCATGGAGAAGTGGTTGGCCCTGTTGCAACATGAGATTGTTGCAATAGGACTTACGACTTAGTGCATCAACCATGACATTGCCCTTACCTGGGGTGTAGGTAATCCCTAAGTCGTAATCTGAGATCAACCCCAACCAACGTCTTTGCCTAAGGTTCAGATCTGGTTGGGTGAAGATATACTTGATACTCTGGTGATCGGTGTAAATCTCGAACGCTTACCAAGAAGGTAACGTTGCTAGGTCTTAAGTGCATAGACTACGGCTGCAAGCTCTAGATCATGTGTAGGATAATTCTCCTCATGTGGATGCAACTGTCGAGATGCATAGGCAATCACATGGCGATCTTGCATAAGAATGCAACCTAGTCCCTGTCCTGAGGCGTCACAGTAGATAACAAAGTCTTTAGTGAAATCCGGTGGCACAAGTATGGGAGCAGAAGTCAAGCGTATTTTCAGTTCCTGAAAACTGTGCTCACACTGTGGGGACCACTCAAACTTTTTATCTTTCTTGAGAAGTTCCGTGAGAGGTTTGGCCACTTTGGAGAAGTTCTCAACGAAGCGACGACAATAACTGGCTAGACCAAGGAAACTCCTAACTTGCTTAACTGTTTCAGGCGGAGTCCAATCAAGAACGGCCTAAACTCTCTCGGGATTGACAGCAATGCCCTTACCAGAGATTACGTGGTCGAGATAGGTCACTTCTGGTAACCAAAATTCACACTTGGGGAACTTGGCATAAAGGCGGTGCTCTCTGAGTTTTTCTAACACAAGTCTAAGATGTTCGGCATGCTCTTCCTCGTTCTTCGAGTATATAAGGATATCATCGAGGTAAACCACGACGAACTTATCTAAGTACTCCATGAAGATCGAGTTCATCAAGCGGGAGAATGTAGCTGGAGCATTGGTTAGACCGAAGGACATGACGGTGTACTCATACCGGCCATAACGAGTGACAAAAGCCGTCTTAGGAATGTACCCATTTATTATCTTGATTTGGTGATAGCCTAACCTCAAATCCATCTTGGAAAAGACTGAGGATCCAGTGAGCTGATCATACAGGTCGTTGATCCTGGGGAGCGGATACTTATTCTTTATCGTGACCAAATTAATGGGACGATAATCTACAACCATTCGGTCCGTACCATCCTTCTTCTTAACGAAGAGGACGTGGCAAGCCCAAGGAGAAGAACTAGGACAGATGAAACCCTTTTGCAAGGACTCATCAAGTTGTTTCTTAAGCTCGGCTAGCTCTAAGGGTGCCATCTTGTAAGGTCTCCTAGAGATTGGAGCGGTTCCTGGGATAAGATCTATGACAAACTCTACATCTCTGTCAGGTGGAATACCTGGCAGTTCCTCAGGAAAGACATCCGGAAAGTCACGGACTACCGGGATATCTTCAAGGTCAGGAAGAGGGTTGGCATTAAGAGAATAGAGTTGGCGCTTTGCAACTCTAGTGGAAATAGTGACTATCTTGCCAGATGGGTGTGTGAGCTGAATAGACCTGGTGTAACAATCAATCTTGGCATAATGAACTTTCATCCAGTCCATACCCAAGATGATGTTAATATCTGAAGACTTAAGAGATATTAAGGAAGCTAGGAATACAAGTCTGTCAACATGTATTTCATTGCCATAACTTATCCTAGAGGTTTGCCATTTGGATCCAGGAGTTTGAATGAGTAGTGGGGAGGGCATATCACAAAATGACATGTCGTGCAAGTGGGCATAACTTTCAGAAATGAAGGAGTGAGATGCTCCAGTATCGAATAGAACCGAAGCTGGATGACAGTTGATAAGGAGTGTACCAAGAACGACATCTGGATCATCATGAGCGTCTTTAGCTGAGACGTGATGCACACGTCCAAGTTCAGTGGGAGCTGACTTGGCACTGATCATCTGGTGTGATAGCTTACTACCACGGCCAACAGACTTCTCAGGCTGGGGTGGAGCAACACGGGTCTGAGTGCAAATATGGGCAATGTGGCCTGTCTCTCCGCACTTGTAACAAATCTTGGAGGTAGGACATGGACCCGCATTGACAAGTGGTCTACCAATAGGCATGGGTGTAGCATACGGTCGAACTGGGTGAGGTGCCACACAAGAAGGCCTTGGTGTATAACCGGGTGTAAGAGCAGAGTTCGGAACCCAAATCCGGCGCTTCTGAGAACTAGAACCGGAGGAAGAACCCAAATCACGGGTGTGCTTACGAGACTCCTCGTAAGTGAGTTGAGCTGTCTCTGCATTAATGGCCTTGTTCACAAGGGCCTGGAATGTATTGCAATGATGCAAGTGAAGATCACGACGTAACTTGGGGTTGAGACCCTTCTAGAACCTAGCCTGCTTCTTGGCATCTGTGGACACCTCTTCTGTAGCATAGCGGGCAAGGTTCTCAAACTCTCTACTGTAAGCATCAACAACCATCTTACTCTGGGTGAAACTACAGAACTCTTCTCTCTTGCGGTCAATGAGAGCCTGAGGAATGTCATGCTCGCAAAAAGCCTCAGTGAAATCTCTCCAGGTGGTTATCTGGCCAGCTGTAAGCATAGTCTCATAGTTTTGCCACCAAAGACTAGCAGGACCTTCCAAGTGATATGTAGCATAGGTGACCTTGTTACCTTCAGCTACGCTCGCGGAACGCAGCTTGTGTGTGATACTATGGAGCCAGTCATATGCATCCAGTGGTTCAATGGAATGATGGAATGTAGGTGGTTTCAGACCAATGAAATCATAGATGGTCGCCGACTCTTTGCACTAGGGTGAGGTGTTCTCCTCGATACGTGCTAACAAGCAGTTGGTCTCATGCTTGTTCATCTCAACCTCTAACATGAACTTTGCCAACGAAGACTGATTGGGAGGATCCTCATCCCTACCATCTCCGTGGTTCCGGCTATGAGCAACAAAACTTCGATTAACCGGCAACATCCTGAAGAACGAAACCAAGGAAAACAAGGATGGATTCAGCACCAACTATAGGATGTAGAAGGTAGCACAAGAATTTAGTATCTCTCAAACTCCTAGGACAATTCCGGCAGAATAACGGCAGTAAAATGCTCAAAATGAGACATTCTGCAAAAGACAGGGTAGCACCATACTCAACATCATCACTTAAGGTTCTGAGATATTACTAAACAGACTACACCGAAAGTACTTGAACTGGGATAAGACTCTGATCAACAAATCCTAAGAGACTACGGAGTAGTAACACGTGATCCTGATAGACGGAAGAGGAAGCCTAGTTCCTTAACCCCGTAGGAAAGATAGAATGACTCAGATCAGAAGGGCATGAGGTATAATGAGTAAAAAGAGCCTTACGTTCCCTTCCACAATCAATTCCCTTACATAACTAAAGAATTTCTAGACTCAACTTCGACCAGGTTGGCTTGAAAATCCTACAGGCAGTCAGGCTCTGATACCAAAGCTGCCGGGACACCGATTCCAAGTCACATTGATCTATCCGGTAACACCTCATATCACTTTGCGGCCTCACGCACGGTATCCCCACGGGTGTCGCCTTACCCTGGCCCGGGACCGTTTGCGCCTTTTGGCTCACGTATATGATTGTGTCGCTAGCATCCATATGACAGAGAACCCGGGCCGACATGGCTAGTCGTGAACCCAAAGCGGCACTAACCTATGGGGACAGGCATACATGACTCACATCGAGCATGCCGGTCAGCAGCGTGTGAATCCGGGCTGTAGCACTGGGCTAATAGGACTCCGGGGAACCCGGGCTGTAGCAGGCTAGGAAGGACTCCGGATGTCACCGCATGACATCTCCCCGAAGGGACAGACATAGGAACGAAGTGAAACACATGCCGACCAGTCAAGTGTCCTGAGCAGTAGTGCTGGGCTAGCAGGACTCCAGTGAACCGGGCTGTAGCGGACTACTATGGCTCAAGGAAGCACTACGCTACATTTCCCCATAAGAGAGGCTGCCAAGGATAAACAACTAGATTGTCGGATCCCACACATAGCAATACACGTCACACGTACGCATAACATGCAAGTATGTGTTGTACAACATGGCATCACAACATAACACAACTCATATAGATAAAGGCCCAAAAGAGCCACATAGCATTAAATACAAACAGGGGTCACATGACCCATCATTCAGAGCATACAAGCAACAAGCGGAAGCATTACATGTCTGAGTACAGACAACTACAAAAGAAAAAGGCTGAGAAGCCTGACTATCTACAAGACCCTCCCAAGGGCACAAGATCGTAGCTGAGGTGCAAGTTACTCATCGAAGTCCAAGTAAACTAGTAAGACCGAAGTCTCCACTGCAAAACATAAATAAAGCAACGTGAGTACAAAGGTACTCAGCAAGACTTATATCAGATCCTATCATACATGCAATAGTATCAAGGAGGAAATGTGGGGTTCAGTTGCAGCAAGCCAGCTTTGACTCAGTGGCTAACCTGTACTACGACTGCTGGTAACTCTTTTGAGGTGGCGCACACGAGTCCACTAATCACCACATCAATACTCTACTATGGATTCATTCCCGTCTCCCTACGGGAGGCCATCCATACCACTCACACTTGTGTTGAGCATTTTAAAGTATCCACTTTAAGTTGTCTATGTACCACGTAAGCATCCAAGAAATCCATAACCGAGGACACGGCTATTCGAATAGATCATGATAACCCTGCAGGGGTGTACTTCCTCACACACGCTTTCGCCACTTACCACCATGTACACGTCATGTATCTCGGCAACCTTCAAGCGGAAGCCTGGCGAGGGAGTCGACCACGACCTGACTAACCACACAAGACTCTAGTCCAGGTTTATCGCCTACTCGGGTTCCATCCGCAAGGAGATCCGGCCGGGGTGTCGCTCACGGCCCCAAACGATGTGTGCAGGGTTCCCAAGCCCACCTCGCCGAATGGATCTACGCTTGGTACACCGTGCCACTTGTGCCTAGTCTGTCCCAAGCCCACCTGGCCGGGTGCCACTTGGTAGACTACTAACACTACCTACAAAACACCACAAACTATTTGTGACTCCTAGACAGAGATCAAGTTGGTTAATAAGTCGAGAGAGCTTGGAGCGCCCGGAGCCCAATGTGTGGTAGTAGCTAGTCATTGGACAACATATACAGAACTCAGTACTTAAGGACGGTTCCAGTGAGACAACCCACCATGTACTCCTACATGGCCTCTCACCGCTACCTTTACCAAATCGTGTTCACACGCTTAACTCTCAACATCAGAACATAGCGCTGTACTCCAATTCATTCCCAATGAATCAGACCTGACACACTCTAAGCAATAGCAAGCATGTCATGGTAGGAACACAACAATGGCTTCAATCAACTCCTACACATGCTAGAGGGTTTCAACTAGTTACTGTGGCAATGACAGGTCATGCAGAGGAATTGGTTCAACTACCGCAGCACAAAGTAGCAGTTGAATCGTTGTTGTCCTAATGCAATAAATGAGAGCAGGAGCAAGAGAGTAGGATTGTATAGGAATGAACAAGGGGGTTTGCTTTCCTTGTAGATCAACAGGGGGGCACTGCTCCACTGACAGGTACTCTGGATCGGTCTTCGGAGCAGGACCTATCGAGAAGGAACGGTGTCGACAATCAAACACAAGCATATGCAACAATATGATGCATGATCATGGCATGAGTATGTGATGTTTGTTTGAGTTAATGCATCTAGCATTCATTTGCATGAAATCCATTTGAACCAAAGTTTCAAATGCAACTCCAAAATAAGCCTTTATAAATGACATTCATGTGTTTCCTCATATACAGCATGTATAAGTTGGTTTGTCATGCATGAAAATGGTACAGATGGATAGATTGAATTTTTCTGATAATTTTCATATATAAATTATTTCAATCTGAGCTACGGTTGAATTTCTATGAATTTTTGAAGTTTATAACATTTTTTGGAATTTCCTGATTTAATTTAAAACCAGAAAAGAAATAACTGCGTCAGCACCGCGTCATGCTTGCATCAGCAAGTCAACAATGCTGACCAAGTCAAACCTGACATGTGGGGTCCACATGTCAGTGACTCAGTTAGTTAACAGGGGGTTTAATTAGTCTAATTAGGATTAGTGGCCGCCGGGCCCACTGGTCAGTGACTAACTAGCTAACTAACCTAGGTTAATTAGTGTTAAACTAATACTAACTAAAATGTTAGGGGGTGGCCCACGCGTCAGTGACACCAGGGGGAGGTCAAACGCTGGTCAGCGGGTCAAAACCCGCCGGCGACTCGACGCCGGCGAGGCCAGACGCGGTGGAGGGCGTCGAAAATCGCCTACATGCGATGGTTTTGGGCGTGGGGAGGCTCTACGAAGAGCTGCTGCTCGCACGCAGCTGATGGAGCGGACGGCGGAAGCTGGGGTGGCCGGAGACGACCGCGGCGAGGTCATCCGCGGCGGCCGGAGTTCGGACACGCGCGAGTTCAGTGCTACGGGGCTCGAGAAGGGGAGCCGTTGGTGGCTACGGGTTCGTGGAGGGACGCTGAGCGCGTTGACGTGCTCGCCCGCGAGCTACAACGCCTGAAACGACGGCGGCGACATGGCTGTGCGGCGGCGAGCTTCGGGCACGGCGGCGCTAGCATTTGAGGACGTGCAGGGCGACGAGGCAAGGGGGATCAGTTCAATGGCTCACCACGGAGCTGCAGGGATGGTAAGTGGGCTCGGGGACGCGCTGATAGCGGCGAGCGGCGACGGAGATCCACGACGGCCGGAGGTGAAGAAGGCGACAGCGACGGCTCCACGGGGCGTCCGGCGATGCACGGCTTGGCGGAGAGGTTGCGGACGAGGTGGCGGAGCTTTTGGGCATGACGGAGGGGCGAGGGGACGGCGGGGAGTACGAGGGCAGCGAACGGCAGCGACAGCAGCGTTCGGGAAGCAGCGGGGAAGAGAGCAAAGGAGGAGAGGGGCGACCAGAGGGAAGGGGAGTGGACGAGGGGGTCGGGGGGTGCGTGGCAACGCCTAGGCGCGAGGAGAAGGATCCAGACAGGCAGCTGTGTGCCGGCGTGCACGGCGTCGGGCACCGCTTCCCCTCTGCCTACTGGCAAGAGGAGGAAGACGGCTGTGCCCCTGGTGGGCTGGGCCAGAACATGAACGGGCCGGCCAGAGGCGCCAGGTAAGTATCTCCCTCTCTCTGGTTTCTATTTATTAATGTTTTCTATTTTCTGCAATTTCTTTGGACTTAGTAATAATACTAATCCATTTTATTTAATTCTGTCAAATTTTGTAGGGACCTAAGGAACTAATCCAAAGCCCCTGACCGAAATTCAGAATTTTTGGACATATATTATATATATATAGAAAATATATATCCGACGCATATAATTACTGGATTAATTCCAAATGCCCAAAATAAATACTTATGAGCTCCTGAAAATATTTGTTTGAATTTTACCTCTGACCAATATTTTCAGAGAACTACATGAACATTTTCTTGGACCTTTTTGGAGCAATTTTTATCTGGGTTATTTCCAGAAATGATTCCGAGGGTTTCACAAATCCCCATTTCAAATTTAAAGGGAATTTAAACATGATGCACAATTGACTAGCTGGTCTAGGTCATACCAGAACTAGGGATGTGACAAATGTGCATTAGCCAGTATCACTTATGATTACCACAAACGAGTTCAATGAATTAGTTCTCCATTAGTAATTTTCCAAAATCATGTCAAATCTCTCATAAAACTCCCACTGCACTACAAAAACAATTCACTTGCAAATCTATTCGCAGTCCCTCAAACAGAGTTGTCGCGAGTTCATAACTACAAATTAACATAACAAAAATGGTGGAGCATCAACATAAAGAAAATATTTTACTGCAGCTACTACTTAATTACTAACCCATTTCACATGTACGATCTTGGTTCTCATAATAATTTCTCTTAAACCCGAATCATACAATTTAGTTTACAAATTTCAACTTAAGTGACAAGTAAAAACTAACTTTCATACTATTTGACCTAGCAAATACTTTGGGAGTGATATACAAGCATCTCACAGTTGACCAATAAGAACTCACTAACAGGGAGGAATAGAACAAAACTAATATCGGAACCAATCCCGACATGTAAGCAGTTCATCTAAACTGAGAGCAGAGAGTTGGGCATTGTACACATGTTAACTCAGGTTGGTGGTCGAGCTTGACAGTCCTCCCGGAGAACTCCGGCATGCTCCTTTGGTCTGTGCTCTATGTCAATCTGATGGAAAAAATCAAGAAGCGGAAAAAGAGAGAGTCAACAAGATGTACTACAAGTGCTGAAGGTCGGACGACTACGGCCCAAGTCATTAGTTAATCAAAAAAATCAATCATACACTATGGCGGTAGTCCCTTACGAAGGTGGTGAGGTGGGTGTCGTAGGCTAACCCAAGGTTCCGCACAAGGAAGCCATAGCTTGTACCACATCACCATGACTCATCCTCACCATCATTTGCTCCGATGGAATTGAGAAGTGTATGGACGAGTGGCACCACAGAGTGAGAATCCAGTCCCTACAATCACACGAGAGGGATCAGAGGATGCACGCATGCAGGCACTCACATTAAGAAAGCACGTCACGCACAAAAGCAGGCCCGCCACCGCGCTCTAGACTGGTCCGGCCGCTGCGCACCACGGAGGGCCCTGACGCCACTAGCAACTTCCGCAGCAGGGCGCCCTCAAGGAATCCTAAGGGAGAGGGAGGAGAGAGAAGCTACTCCTGCAGCCGTCGTCACGCTTGGTAGCGTCCGATCTACCGCCGCCGCCACATGAGCGAAAGAAAACAAGATCAGATAGATAGGGTTTCCCTCCGGTAAGGAAAGGTGGTGGAGGGAAAAAATCGCTGCTTATATACGTGGTTGAGCTGGCTTGAGCCCACGTAGAAAAAATTAAAGAAAGGGTGTTTGCTGGGCTTGACGGGCTATGGTTGAAGGAAATATTGTTGGGAAACGTAGTAATTTCAAAAAATTTCCTACGCACACGCAAGATCATGGTGATGCATAGCAACGAGAGGGGGAGAGTGTGATCTACGTACCCTTGTAGATCGACAACGGAGGCGTTAACTTGGTTGATGTAGTCGTACGTCTCCACGGCCCGACCGATCAAGCACCGAAACTACGGCACCTCCGAGTTCTAGCACACGTTCAGCTCGATGACGATCCCAGGACTCCCATCCAGCAAAGTGTCGGGGAAGAGTTCCGTCAGCACGACGGCGTGGTGACGATCTTGATGTACTACTGTCGCAGGGCTTCGCCTAAGCACCGCTACAATATGATCGAGGTGGAATATGGTGGCAGGGGGCACCGCACACGGCTAAGAATAAGACCACGTGGATCAACTTGTTTTCATGGGGTGCCCCTTGCCTCAGTATATAAAGGATGGAGGAGGAGGAGGCCGGCCAAGGCTAGGTGCGGCCAGGATGTGGAGTCCTACTAGGACTCCAAGAGGGGAGGAAGGGAGAAGGAAGTGGAGGAGAAGGAGAGGTGGCCGGCCCCCTTTTCCCTAGTCCAATTCGGACTAGAGGGGAGGGGGGGGAGCAGCAGCCCCTTGGCCCTTTCTCCTCTTCCCACTAAAGCCCATCAAGGCCCATTGCTTCTCCCGTAACTACCCGGTACTCCGAAAAATACCCAAATCACTCGGAACCTTTCCGATGTCCGAATATAGTCGTCCAATATATCAATCTTTACGTCTCGACCATTTCGAGACTCCTCGTCATGTCCCCGATCTCATCCGGGACTCCGAACTCCTTCGGTACATCAAAACTCATAAACTCATAATATAACTGTCATCGAAACCTTAAGCGTGCGGACCCTACGGGTTCGAGAACAATGTAGACATGACCGAGACAATCTCCGGTCAATAACCAATAGCGGACCTGGATGCCATATTGGCTCCTACATATTCTACGAAGATCTTTATCGGTCAGACCGCATAACAACATACGTTGTTCCCTTTGTCATCGGTATGTTACTTGCCCGAGATTCGATCGTCGGTATCCAATACCTAGTTCAATCTCGTTACCGCAAGTCTCTTTACTCGTTCCGTAATACATCATCTCACAACTAACATATTAGTTGTAATGCTTGCAAGGCTTATGTGATGTGTATTACCGAGAGGGCCCAGAGATACCTCTCCGACAATCGGAGTGACAAATCCTAATCTCGAAATACGCCAACCCAACATCTACCTTTGGAGACACCTGTAGAGCTCCTTTATAATCACCCAGTTACGTTGTGACGTTTGGTAGCACACAAAGTGTTCCTCCGGCAAACGGGAGTTGCATAATCTCATAGTCATAGGAACATGTATAAGTCATGAAGAAAGCAATAGCAACATACTAAACGATCGGGTGCTAAGCTAATGGAATGGGTCATGTCAATCAGATCATTCAACTAATGATGTGATCCCGTTAATCAAATAACAACTCTTTGTCTATGGTTAGGAAACATAACCATCTTTGATTAACGAGCTAGTCAAGTAGAGGCATACTAGTGACCCTTTGTTTGTCTATGTATTCACACATGTATTATGTTTCCGGTTAATACAATTCTAGCATGAATAATAAACATTTTATCATGATATAAGGAAATAAATAATAACTTTATTATTGCCTCTAGGGCATATTTCCTTCAGTCTCCCACTTGCACTAGAGTCAATAATCCAGTTCACATCGCCATGTGATTTAACAGCAATAGTTCACCATCACCATGTGATTAACACCATAGTTCACATCGATATGTGATCAACACCCAAAAGGGTTTACTAGAGTCAATAATCTAGTTCACATCGCTATGTGATTAACACCCAAGAGTACTAAGGTGTGATCATGTTTTGCTTGTGAAGAATTTTAGTCAACGGGTCTGTCACATTCAGATCCGTAAGTATTTTGCGAATTTCTATGTCAACAATGCTCTGCACGGAGCTTACTCTAGCTAATTTCTCCCACTTTCAATATGTATCTAGATCGAGACTTAGAGTCATCCAGATCTGTGTCAAAACTTGCATCGACGTAACTTTTTACGACGAACCTTTTTGTCACCTCCATAATTGAGAAATATTTCCTTATTCCACTAAGGATAATTTTGACCGCTGTCCAGTGATCTACTCTTAGATCACTATTGTACTCCCTTGCTTAACACAGTGTAGGGTATACAATAGATCTGGTACACAGCATGGCATACTTTATAGAACCTATGGCTGAGGCATAGGGAATGACTTTCATTCTATTTCTATCTTCTGCCGTGGTCGGGCTTTGAGTCTTACTCAATTTCACACCTTGTAACACAGGCAAGAACTTTTCTTTGACTGTTCCATTTTGAACTACTTCAAAATCTTGTCAAGGTATGTACTCATTGAAAAACTTATCAAGCGTCTTGATCTATCTCTATAGATCTTGATACTCAATATGTAAGCAGCTTTACCGAGGTCTTTCTTTGAAAAACTCCTTTCAAACACTCCTTTATGCTTTGCAGAATAATTCTACATTATTTCCGATCAACAATATGTCATACACATATACTTATCAGAAATGATGTAGTGCTCCCACTCACTTTCTTGTAAATACAGGCTTCACCGCAAGTCTGTATAAAACTATATGCTTTGATCAACTTATCAAAGCGTATATTCCAACTCCGAGATTCTTGCACCAGTCCATAGATGGATCGCTGGAGCTTGCATATTTAGTTAACACCTTTAGGATCAACAAAACCTTCTAGTTGCATCGTATACAACTCTTCTTTAGTAAATCCATTAAGGAATGCAGTTTTGTTTATCCATTTGCCAGATTTCATAAAATGCGGCAATTGCTAACATGATTCGGACAGACTTAAGCATAGATACGAGTGAGAAAATCTCATCGTAGTCAACACCTTGAACTTGTCGAAAACCTTTTGCGACAATTCTAGCTTTGTAGATAGTAACACTACTATCAGCGTCCGTCTTCCTCTTGAAGATCCATTTAATCTCAATGGCTCACCAATCATTGGGCAAGTCAATCAAAGTCCATACTTTGTTCTCATACATGGATCTCATCTCAGGTTTCATGGCCTCAAGCCATTTCGTGGAATCTGGGCTCATCAAGTAACATGACCTCCAGAACAGGATTACCGTACCACTCTGGTGCGGATCTCACTCTGATTTACCTACGAGGTTCGGTAGTAACTTGATCTGAAGTTACATGATCATCATCATTAGCTTCCTCACTAATTGGTGTAGTAGTCACAGGAACAGATTTCTGTGATGAACTACTTTCCAATAAGGGAGCAGGTACAGTTACCTCATCAAGTTCTACTTTCCTCCCACTCACTTCTTTCGAGAGAAACTCCTTCTCTAGAAAAACTCCGAATTTAGCAACAAAAGTCTTGCCTTCGGATTTGTGATAGAAGGTGTACCCAACAGTCTCCTTTGGGTATCCTATGAAGACATATTTCTCCGATTTGGGTTTGAGCTTATTAGGATGAAACTTTTTCATATAAGCATCACAACTCCAAACTTTAAGAAACGACAACTTTGGTTTCTTGCCAAACCATAGTTCAGATTGTCGTCTCAACATTAGATGGTGCCCTATTTAACGTGAATGCAGCTGTCTCTAATGCATAACCCCAAAACGATAGTGGTAGATCGGTAAGAGACATCATAGATCGCACTATATCTAATAAAGTATGGTTATGACGTTCGGACACACCATTACACTATGGTGTTCCAGGTGGCGTGAGTAGTGAAACTATTTCACATTGTTTTAATTGAAGGCCAAACTCGTAACTCAAATATTTTACCTCTGCGATCATATCGTAGAAACTTTTATTTTCTTGTCACGATGATTTTCCACTTCACTCTGAAATTCTTTGAATTTTCAAATGTTTTAGACTTTTTTCATCAAGTAGATATACACCATATCTGCTCAAATCATCTGTGAAGTTAGAAAATAACGATTCCCGCCGCGAGCCTCAACACTCATCGGATCGCATACATCAATATGTATTATTTCCAATAAGTCAGTTGCTTGCTCCATTGATCCGGAGAACGGAGTCTTTAGTCATCTTGCCCATAAGGCATGGTTCGCAAGCACCAAGTGATTCATAATGAAGTGATTCCAAAATCCCATCAGCATGGAGTTTCTTCATGCGTTTACACCAATATGACCTAAACGGCAGTGCCATAAATAAGTTGCACTATCATTATTAACTTCGCATCTTTTGGTTTCAATATTATGAATATGTGTATCACTACGATCGAGATCCAACGAACTATTTTCATTGGGTGTGTAACCATATAAGGTTTTATTCATGTAAACAGAACAACAATTTATTCTCTTACTTAAATGAATAACCGTATTACAATAAACATGATCAAATCATATTCATGCTCAACGCAAACACCAAATAACACTTATTCAGGTTCAACACTAATCCCGAAAGTATAGGGAGTGTGCGATGATGATCATATCAATCTTGGAACCACTTCCAACACACATCGTCACTTCACCCTTAACTAGTCTCTGTTTATTCTGCAACTCCCGTTTCGAGTTACTAATCTTAGCAACTGAACTAGTATCAAATACTGAGGGGTTGCTATAAACACTAGTAAAGTACACATCAATAACATGTATATCAAATATACTTATGTTCACTTTGCCATCCTTCTTATCTGCCAATCACTTGGGGTAGTTCCGCTTCCAGTGACCAGTCCCTTTGCAGTAGAAACACTTAGTCTCAGGCTTAGGACCAGACTTGGGCTTCTTCACTTGAGCAGCAACTTGCTTGCTGTTCTTCTTGAAGTTCCCCTTCTTCCCTCTGCCCTTTTCTTGAAACTAGTGGTCTTGTCTACATCAACACTTGATGTTTTTCTCGATTTCTACCTTCGTCAATTTCCGCATTACGAAGAGCTTGGGAATCGTTTCCGTTATCCCTTGCATATCATAGTTCATCACGAAGTTCTACTAACTTGGTGATGGTGACTAGAGAATTCTGTCAATCACTATCTTATCTGGAAGATTAACTCCCACTTGATTCAAGCGATTGTAGTACCCAGACAATCTGAGCACATGCTCACTAGTTGAGCGATTCTCCTCCATCTTTTAGCTATAGAACTTGTTGGAGACTTCATATCTCTCAACTCGGGTATTTGCTTGAAATATTAACTTCAACTCCTGGAACATCTCATATGGTCCATGACGTTCAAAACGTCTTTGAAGTCCCGATTCTAAGCCGTTAAGCATGGTGCACTAAACTATCAAGTAGTCATCATATTGAGCTAGCCAAACGTTCATAACGTCTGCATCTGCTCCTGCAATAGGTCTGTCACCTAGCGGTGCATCAAGGACATAATTCTTCTGTGCAGCAATGAGGATAAACCTCAGATCACGGATCCAATCCGCATCATTGCTACTAACATCTTTCAACACAATTTTTCTCTAGGAACATATCAAAATAAACATATGAAAGCAACAACGCGAGCTATTGATCTACAACATAGATTGCAAATACTACCAGGACTAAGTTCATGATAAATTTAAGTTCAATTAATCATATTACTTAAGAACTCCCACTTAGATAGACATCCCTCTAATCCTCTAAGTGATCACGTGATCCAAATCAACTAAACCATGTCCGATCATCACGTGAGATGGAGTAGTTTCAATGGTGAACATCACTATGTTGATCATATCTACTATATGATTCACGCTCGACCTTTCGGTCTCCGTGTTCCGAGGCCATATCTGCATATGCTAGGCTCGTCAAGTTTAACCTGAGTATTCTGCGTGTGCAAAACTGGCTTGCACCCGTTGTAGATGGACGTAGAGCTTATCACACCCGATCATCACGTGGTGTCTGGGCACGACGAACTTTGGCAACGGTGCATACTCAGGGAGAACACTTCTTGATAATTAGTGAGAGATCATCTTATAATGCTACCGTCAATCAAAGAAAAATAAGATGTATAAAAGATAAACATCATATGCAATCAAAATATGTGACATGATATGGCCATCATCATCTTGCTTCTTGATCTCCATCTCCAAAGTACTGTCATGATCTATATCGTCACCGGCATGACACCATGATCTCCATCATCTTGATCTATATCAATGTGTCGTCACGTGGTCGTCTCGCCAACAATTGCTCTTGCAACTATTGCTATCGCATAGCGATAAAGTAAAGCAATTATTTGGCGCTTGCATCTTATGCAATAAGAGACAACCATAAGGCTTTTGCCAGTTGCCGATAACTTCAACAAAACATGATCATCTCATACAACAACTTATATCTCATCACGTCTTGACCATATCACATCACAACATGCCCTGCAAAAACAAGTTAGACGTCCTCTACTTTGTTGTTGCAAGTTTTACGTGGCTGCTACGGGCTAGCAAGAACCGTTCTTACCTACGCATCAAAACCACAACGATAGTTTGTCAAGTTGTGCTGTTTTAACCTTCGCAAGGACCGGGCGTAGCCACACTCGGTTCAACTAAAGTTGGAGAAACTGACACCCGCTAGCCACCTGTGTGCAAAGCACGTCGGTAGAACCGGTCTCGCGTAAGCGTACGCGTATGTCGGTCCGGGCCGCTTCATCCAACAATACCGCCGAACCAAAGTATGACATGCTGGTAAGCAGTATGACTTATATCGCCCACAACTCACTTGTGTTCTACTCATGCATATAACATCAACACATAAAACCTAGGCTCGGATGCCACTGTTGGGGAACGTAGTAATTTCAAAAAAATTTCCTACGCACACGCAAGATCATGGTGATGCATAGCAACGAGGGGGAGAGTGTGATCTACGTACCCTTGTAGATCGACAACGGAAGCGTTAACGTTGGTTGATGTAGTCGTACGTCTCCACGGCCCGACCGATCAAGCACCGAAACTATGGCACCTCCGAGTTCTAGCACACGTTCAGCTCGATGACGATCCCCGGACTCCGATCCAGCAAAGTGTCGGGGAAGAGTTCCGTCAGCACGACGGCGTGGTGACGATCTTGATGTACTACTGTCGCAGGGCTTCGCCTAAGCACCGCTACAATATTATCGAGGATGGATAGGTGGAGGGCACCGCACACGGCTAAGAATATCACGTGGATCAACTTGTGTTCATGGGGTGCCCCTTGCCTCAGTATATAAAGGATGGAGGAGGACCAGGGTGGAGTCCTACTACGGAGTCCAAGTCCTAGTAGGAGTCCACCAAGAGGGGAGGAAGGGAGAAGGAAGTGGAGGAGAAGGAGAGGTGGCCGCCCCCCTTTTCCCTAGTCCAATTAGGACTAGAGGGGAGGGGGGGGGGCGCAGCAGCGCCTTGGCCCTTTCTCCTCTTCCCACTAAAGCCCATCAAGGCCCATTGCTTCTCCCGTAACTACCCGGTACTCCGAAAAATACCCGAATCACTCGGAACCTTTCCGATGTCCGAATATAGTCGTCCAATATATCAATCTTTACGTCTCGACCATTTAGAGACTCCTCGTCATGTCCCCGATCTCATCCGGGACTCCGAACTCCTTCGGTACATCAAAACTCATAAACTCATAATATAACTGTCATCGAAACCTTAAGCGTGCGGACCCTACGGGTTTGAGAACAATGTAGACATGACTGAGACAAATCTCCGGTCAATAACCAATAGCGGGACCTGGATGCCCATATTGGCTCCTACATATTCTACGAAGATCTTTATCGGTCAGACCGCATAACAACATACGTTGTTCCCTTTGTCATCGGTATGTTACTTGCCCGAGATTCGATCGTCGGTATCCAATACCTAGTTCAATCTTGTTACCGGCAAGTCTCTTTACTCGTTCCGTAATACATCATCTCACAACTAACATATTAGTTGTAATGCTTGCAAGGCTTATGTGATGTGCATTACCGAGAGGGCCCAGAGATACCTCTCCGACAATCGGAGTGACAAATCCTAATCTCGAAATACGCCAACCCAACATCTACCTTTGGAGACACCTGTAATGCTCCTTTATAATCACCCAGTTACGTTGTGACGTTTGGTAGCACCCAAAGTGTTCCTCCGGTAAACGGGAGTTGCATAATCGCATAGTCATAGGAACATGTATAAGTCATGAAGAAAGCAATAGCAACATACTAAACGATCAGGTGCTAAGCTAATGGAATGGGTCATGCCAATCAGATCATTCAACTAATGATGTGATCCCATTAATCAAATAACAACTACTTTGTCTATGGTTAGGAAACATAACCGTCTTTGATTAATGAGCTAGTCAAGTAGAGGCATACTAGTGACACTCTGTTTGTCTATGTATTCACACATGTATTATGTTTCCGGTTAATACAATTCTAGAATGAATAATAAACATTTATCATGAAATAAGGAAATAAATAATAACTTTATTATTGCCTCTAGGGCATATTTCCTTCAAATATGCCCTAGATGCAATATTAAAGTTGTTATTTATATTTCCTTATATCATGATAAATGTTTATTATTCATGCTAGAATTGTATTAACCGGAAACTTAGTACATGTGTGAATACATAGACAAACAGAATGTCACTAGTTTGCCTAGCTCGTTGAATCAATGATGGTTAAGTTTCCTAACCATAGACATGAGTTTTCATTTGATTAACAGGATCACATCATTAGAGAATGATGTGATTGACTTGACCCATCCGTTAGCTTAGCACGATGCTCGCTTAGTTTGTTGCTATTGCTTTCTTCATGACTTATACATGTTCCTATGACTATGAGATTATGCAACTCCCGAATACCGGAGGAACACTTTGTGTGCTACCAAATGTCACAACGTAACTGGGTGATTATAAAGGTGCTCCACAGGTGTCTCAGATGGTACTTGTTGAGTTGGCATAGATCAAGATTAGGATTTGTCACTCTGATTGTCGGAGTGGTATCTCTGGCCCTCTCGATAATGCACATCACTATAAGCTTTGCAAGCAATGTAACTAATGAGTTAGTTGCGGGATGATGCATTAAGGAACAAGTAAAGAGACTTGCCGGCAACGAGATTGAACTAGGTATTGAGATACCGACGATCGAATCTCAGGCAAGTAACATACCGATGACAAAGGGAGCAACATATGTTGTTATGCGGTTTGACCGATAAAGATCTTCGTAGAATATGTAGGAACCAATATGAGCATCCAGGTTCCGCTATTGGTTATTGACCGGAGTTGTGTCTCGGTCATGTCTACATAGTTCTCAAACCCGTAGGGTCCGCACGCTTAACATTCGGTGACGATCGATATTATTAGTTTATGTGTTTTGATGTACCGAAGGTTGTTCGGAGTCCCGGATGAGATCAGGGACATGACGAGGAGTCTTGAAATGTTTGAGATGTAAAGATCGATATATTGGAAGGCTATATTCAGACATCGGAAAGGTTCTAAGTGGTTCAGGTATTTATCGGAGTACTGGAGAGTTACGGGAATTCGCCGCGGAGTATATCGGCCTTATTGGGCTTTAGGGGAAAGAGAGAGGGGAGGTTGCACGCTCCCCAAGGCCTAGTTCAAATTGGACTAGGGGGAGGGGCGACGCCCCCTCCTTCCTTCTCTTCTCTTTTCCCTTTCCTTCTCTCCTACTCCTACTACATGGAAGGGGGGGGGGGAATCCTACTCCCGGTGGGAGTAGGACTCCCCAGGGCACGCATAGTAGAGGGCCGCCCTCCCCCTCCTCCACTCCTTTATATACGGGGGAGGGGCACCCCATGAAACACAAGTTGATTGTTGAAGCCGTGTGCGGTGCCCCCTCCACCATAATCCACCTCGGTCATATTGTAGCGGTGCTTAGGCAAAGCCCTGCGTTGGTAGCATAATCATCACTGTCATCACGCCGTCGTGCTGACAGAACTCTCCCTCGAAGCTCTGCTGGATCGGAGTTCGTGGGATCGTCATCGAGCGGAACGTGTGCTAGAACTCGGAGGTGCCATAGTTTCGGTGCTTGATCGGTCGGGCCGTGGAGACGTACGACTACATCAACCAAGTTAACGCTTCCGTTGTCAATCTACAAGGGTACGTAGATCACACTCTCCCCCTCTTGTTGCTATGCATCACCATGATCTTGCGTGTGCGTAGGAAAATTTTTGAAATTACTACGTTTCCCAACAGTGGCATCCGAGCCTAGGTTTTATGTGTTGATGTTATATGCATGAGTAGAACACAAGTGAGTTGTGGGCGATATAAGTCATACTGCTTACCAGCATGTCATACTTTGGTTCGGCGGTATTGTTGGATGAAGCGGCTCGGACCGACATTACGCGTACGCTTACGCGAGACCGGTTCTCCCGACGTGCTTTGCACAAAGGTGGCTAGCGGGTGACAGTTTCTCCAACTTTAGCTGAACCGAGTGTGGCTACGCCCGGTCCTTGCGAAGGTTAAAACAGCACCAACTTGACAAACTATCGTTGTGGTTTTTGATGCGTAGGTAAGAACTGTTCTTGCTCAGCCCGTAGCAGCCACGTAAAACTTGCAACAACAAAGTAGAGGACGTCTAACTTGTTTTTGTAGGGCTTGTTGTGATGTGATATGGTCAAGACGTGATGAGATATAAGTTGTTGTATGAGATGATCATGTTTTGTTGAAGTTATCGGCAACTGGCGGAAGCCTTATGGTTGCCTCTTTATTGCATAAGATGCAAATGCCAAATAATTGCTTTACTTTATCGCTATGCGATAGCAATAGTTGCAAGAGCAATAGTTGGCGAGACGACCATGTGACGACACATTGATATAGATCAAGATGATGGAGATCATGGTGTCATGCCGGTGACGATATAGATCATGACAGTACTTTGGAGATGGAGATCAAAGAAGCAAGATGATGATGGCCATATCATGTCACATATTTTGATTGCATATGATGTTTATCTTTTATACATCTTATTTTGCTTAGTTCGGCGGTAGCATTATAAGATGATCTCTCACTAATTATCAAGAAGTGTTCTCCCTGAGTATGCACCGTTGCCAAAGTTCATCGTGCCCAGACACCACGTGATGATCGGGTGTGATAAGCTCTACGTCCACATACAACGGGTGCAAGCCAGTTTTGCACACGCGGAATACTCGGGTTAAACTTGACAAGCCTAGCATATGCAGATATGGCCTCAGAACACTGGAGACCGAAAGGTCAAGCGTGAATCATATAGTAGATATGATCAACATTGTGATGTTCACCATTGAAAACTACTCCATCTCACTTGATGATCAGACATGGTTTAGTTGATTTGGATCACGTGATCATTTAGAGGATTAGAGGGATGTCTATCTGAGTGGGAGTTCTTTAAGTAATTTGATTAATTGAACTTAAATTTAATCATGAACTTAGTCCTGGTAGTATTTTGCAAATTATGTTGTCGATCAATAGCTCGCGTTGTTGCTTCACAGTTTATTTTTGGTATGTTCCTAGAGAAAAACTATGTTGAAAGATGATAGTAGCAATGATGTGAACTAGGTCCGTGATCTAAGGATTATCCTCATTGCTGCACAGAAGAATTATGTCCTTGATGCACCGCTAGGTGACAGACCTATTGCAGGAGCAGATGCAGACGTTATGAATGTTTGACAAGCTCAGTATGATGACTACTTGATAGTTTAGTGCACCATGCTTTACGGCTTAGAACCGGGACTTCAAAAATGTTTTGAACGCCACTAAGCATATAAGATGTTCCAAGAGTTGAAATTGGTATCTCATACTCATGCCCGTGTCAAGAGGTAAGAGACCTCTGACAGTACTTTGCCTACAAGATGGAGGAGAATATCTCAACTAGTGAGCATGTGCTCAGATTGTCTAGGTACTACAATCACTTGAATCAAGTGGGAGTTAATCTTCCCGATAAGATAGTGATTGACAGAGTTCTCTAGTCACTATCACCAAGTTACTAGAACTTCGTGATGAACTATAATACGCAAGGGATAACGAAAATGATTCCCAAAGCTCTTCGTGATGCTGAAATCGATGAAGGTAGAAACCAAGAAAAGCATCAAGTGTTGATGGTTGACAAGACCACTAGTTTCAAGAAAAGGGCAAAGGGAAGAAAGGGAAATTCAATAAGAACGGCAAGAAAGTTGCTGCTCAAGTGAAGAAGCCCAAGTCTAGACCTAAGCCTGAGACTAAGTGCTTCTACTGCAAAGGGACTGGTTACTGGAAGCGGAACTACCCCAAGTGATTGGCAGATAAGAAGGATGGCAAAGTGAACAAAAGTATATTTGATATACATGTTATTGATGTGTACTTTACTAGTGTTTATAGCAACCCCTCAGTATTTGATACTAGTTCAGTTGCTAAGATTAGTAACTCGAAACGGGAGTTGCAGAATAAACAGAGACTAGTTAAGGGTGAAGTGACGATGTGTGTTAGAAGTGGTTCCAAGATTGATATGATCATCATCGCACACTCCCTATACTTTCGGGATTAGTGTTGAACCTGTATAATGTTATTTGGTGTTTGCGTTAAGCATGAATATGATTGGATCATGTTTATTGCAATATGATTATTCATTTAAGTCAAAGAATAATTGTTGTTCTATTTACATGAATAAAACCTTCTATGGTCATACACTCAATATAAATGGTTTATTGAATCTCGATCATAGTGATACACATATTCATAATATTAAAGCCAAAAGATGTAAAGTTAATAATGGTAGTGCAACTTATTTATGGCACTGCCGTTTTGGTCATATTGGTGTAAAGCGCATGAAGAAACTCCATGCTGATGGACTTTTGGAATCACTTGATTATGAATCACTTGATGCTTGCGAACCATGCCTCATGGGCAAGATGACTAAGACTCTGTTCTCCAGAACAATGGAGCGAGCAACTAACTTATTGGAAATAATACATACTGATGTATGCGATCCGATAAGTGTTGAGGCTCGTGGCGGGTATCGTTATTTTCTGACATTCACAGATGATTTGAGCAGATATGGGTATATCTACTTAATGAAACATAAGTCTGAAACACTTGAAAAGTTCAAAGAATTTCAGAGTGAAGTGGAAAATCATCATAACAAGAAAATAAAGTTTCTACGATCTGATCACGGAGGCGAATATTTGACTTACGAGTTTGGTCTTCATTTGAAACAATGTGGAATAGTTTCGCAACTCACGCCACCTGGAACACCACAGCATAATGGTGTGTCCGAACATTGTAATCGTACTTTATTGGATATGGTGCGATCTATGATGTCTCTTACTGGATTTACCACTATCATTTTGGGGTTATGCATTAGAGACAGCTGCATTCACGTTAAATAGGGCACCATCTAAATCCGTTGAGATGACACCGTATGAACTATGGTTTGGCAAGAAAGCAAAGCTGTCGTTTCTTAAGTTTGGGGTTGCGATGCTTATGTGAAAAAGTTTCAAACTAATAAGCTCGAACCCAAATCGGAGTAGTGCGTCTTCATAGGATACCCAAAAGAAACTATTGGGTACACCTTCTACCACAGATCTGAAGGCAAGATATTTTGTTGCTAAGAATGGATCCTTTCTAGAGAAGGAGTTTCTCTCGAAAGAAGTTTGTGGGAGGGAAAGTAGTTCATCACAGAAATCAGTTCCAGTGATTCCTACACCAATTAGTGAGGAAGCTAATGATGATGATCATGAAACTTCAAAGCAAGTTACTACCGTACCTCGTAGGTCAACCAGAGTACGGTCCACACCAGAGTGGTACGGTAATCCTGTTCTGGAAGTCATGTTACTAGACCATGACGAACCTATGAACTATGAGGAAGCGATGATGAGTCCAGATTCTGCAAAATGGCTTGAGGCCATGAAATCTGAGATGGGATCCATGTATGAGAACAAAGTATGGACTTTGATTGACTTGCCCGATGATCGGTGAGTCACTGAGAATAAATGGATCTTCAAGAGGAAGATGGACGCTGATAGTAGTGTTACTATCTACAAATCTCGAATTGTCGCAAAATGTTTTCGACAAGATCAAGGTGTTGACTATGATGAGATTTTCTCACTCGTATAGATGCTTAAAAGTCTCTCCGAATCATGTTAGCAGTTGCCGCATTTTATGAAATCTGGCAAATGGATGTCAAAACTGCATTCCTGAATGGATTTCTTAAGGAAGAGTTGTATATGATGCAACCAGAAGGTTTTGTCAATCATAAAAGTGCTAACAAAGTGAGCAAGCTCCAGCGATCCATCTATGGACTGGTGCAAGCATCTCAGAGTTGGAATATATGCTTTGATAAAGTGATCAAATCATATTGTTTTATATAGACTTGTAGTGAAGCCTGCATTTACAAGAAAGTGAGTGGGAGCACTACAACATTTCTGATAAGTATATGTGAATGACATATTGTTGATCAGAAATAATGTAGAATTTTCTGGAAAGCATAAAGGAGTGTTTGCTAGGAGTTTTTCAAAGAAAGACCTCGGTGAAGCTACTTACATACTGAGCATCAAGATCTATAGATATAGGTCAAGACGCTTGATATATTTTCAATGAGTACATACCTTGACAAGATTTTGAAGTAGTTCAAAATAGAACAGTCAAAGAAGGAGTTCTTGCCTGTGTTGCAAGGTGTGAAGTTGAGTAAAGACTCAAAACCCGACCACGACAGAAAATAGAAAGAGAATGAAAAGCCATTCCCTATGCCTCAGTCATAGGTTCTATAAAATATGCTATGCTGTATACCAGACCTATTGTGTACCTCACCATAAGTTTAGCAAGAGGGTACAATAGTGATCCAGGAGTGGACCACTGGACAACAGTCAAAAATATCCTTAGTGGAATAAGGAAATGTTTCTTGGTTATGGAGGTGACAAAGAGTTCTTCATAAATAGTTACGTCGATGCAAGCTTTGACACCGATTTGGATGACTCTAAGTCTCGATCTAGATACATATTGAAAGTGGGAGAAATTAGCTAGAGTAGCTCCGTGCAAAGCATTGTAGACATAGAAAATTTGCTAAATACATACGGCTTTGAATGTGGCAGACCCATTGACTAAATTTCTCTCACAAGCAAAACATGATCACTCTTTGGGTGTTAATCACATAACGATGTGAACTAGATTATCGACTCTAGTAAACCCTTTTGAGTGTTAGTCACATGGAGATGTGAACTAATCACATAAAGATGTGAGCTATTGGTGTTAAATCACATGACAATGTGAACTAGATTATTGACTATAGTGCAAGTGGGAGACTGAAGGAAATATGCCCTAGAGGAAATAATAAAGTTGTTATTTATATTTCCATATATCATGATAAATGTTTATTATTCATGCTAGAATTGTATTAACCGGAAACTTAGTACATGTGTGAATACATAGACAAACAATATGTCACTAGTTTGCCTCTACTTGACTAGCTCGTTGAATCAATGATGGTTATGTTTCCTAACCATAGACATGAGTTGTCATTTGATTAACGTGATCACATCATTAGAGAATGATGTGATTGACTTGACCCATCCGTTAGCTTAGCACGATGATCACTTAGTTTGTTGCTATTGCTTTCTTCATGACTTATACATGTTCCTATGACTATGAGATTATGCAACTCCCGAATACCGGAGGAACACTTTGTGTGCTACCAGATGTTACAACGTAATTGGGTGATTATAAAGGTGCTCTACAGGTGTCTCCGATGGTACTTGTTGTGTTGGCATAGATCAAGATTAGGATTTGTCACTCCGATTGTCAGAGAGGTATCTCTGGGACCTCTCGGTGATGCACATCACTATAAGCCTTGCAAGCAATGTAACTAATTAGTTAGTTGCGGGATGATGCATTACGGAAAGAGTAAAAGAGACTTGCCGATAACGAGATTGAACTAGGTATTGAGATACCGATGATCGAATCTCAGGCAAGTAACATACCGATGACAAAGGGAGCAACGTATGTTGTTATGCAGTTTGACCGATAAAGATCTTCGTAGAATATGTAGGAACCAATATGAGCATCTAGGTTCCGCTATTGGTTATTGACCGGAGATGAGTCTCGGTCATGCCTACATAGTTCTCGAACCCGTAGGGTCCGCACGCTTAACGTTCAGTGACAATCGGTATTATGAGTTTATGTGTTTTGATGTACCGAAGGTTGTTCGGAGTCCCGGATGAGACCAGGGACATGACGAGGAGTCTCAAAATGTTCGAGACATAAAGATCAATATAGTGGAAGGCTATATTTGGACATCGGAATGGTTCTGAGTGGTTCGGGTATTTATCGGAGTGCCGGAGAGTTACGGGAATTCGCCGGGGAGTATATGGGCCTTATTGGGCTTTAGGGGAAAGAGAGAGGGGAGGCCGCGCACCCCCCAAGGCCTAGTCCGAATTGGACTAGGGGGAGGGGGGTGCCCCGTCCTTCCTTCTCTTCTCTTTTCCCTTTCCTTCTCTCCTACTCCTACTACATGGAAGGGGGGGGAACCCTACTCCCGGTGGGAGTAGGACTCCCCAGGGTGCGCCATAGTAGAGGGCCGGCCCTCCCCCTCCTCCACTCCTTTATATACGGGGGAGGGGGGCACCCCATGGACACACAAGTTGATCAGTTAATCTTTTAGCCGTGTGCGGTGCCCCCCTCCACCATAATCCACCTCGGTCATATTGTAGCGGTGCTTAGGCGAAGCCCTGCATCGGTAGCATCATCATCACTGTTATCACGCCATCGTGCTGACGGAACTCTCCCTCGAAGCTCTGCTGGATCAGAGTTCGTGGGACATCACCGAGCTGAACGTGTGCTGAACTCGGAGGTGCTGTACGTTCGGTACTTGGATCGGTCGGATCGCGAAGACGTACGACTACATCAACCGCGTTCTTATAACGCTTCCGCTTATGGTCTACGAGGGTACATAGACGATACTCTCCCCTCTCGTTGCTATGCATCACCATGATCTTGCGTGTGCGTAGGATTTTTTTTTTGAAATTACTACGTTCCCTAACAATGGTCTATGCTGCGCTCGTCACATACGAAGTTAAGAATCGTTATAAAAAACATACGAAGTTAAGAACAACCGGAACCAAGACGTGCCATGCGTTGCCTATCCCGGTCGGGACAGACAAACAAATCGATCACATAGGCAGCGGGTAATGAATAACTAACCTCCTAAGTCTTACTAGTAGTATATGCGTGTATATATATATATATATATATAGTCGAGCACCATAATAAATATTTTTTAGCACAAATTACATTAGTATCTTTTTTTGTAGAAAAAAATTACATTTATATCTGAACTCTAGCCTATTAGCAACGTCGTTAGTTGAGGCCATAATGGTCCCGAGTTCAAACTCCCTGTACCAAAAAAATTCCCATTAACTTCTATTTCCATTCATTTTTGTGATAGAACCAAATAACATCACCCCACGAAAATGCATGGATTCAAGGTTTTTCTTTTTTTCCTGGACACTATCTATTTATATTAGATGGGATAAAATAAGTTCTCCTCGGGCCATTACCTATCTATATTAAATGGAACTAAAATAATTACACTGCTCAGTAGATTGTGAAAAACTATGGTTGGTCCTTATGCCAACACTCGTAATATTCGGTGAATCTAGTAGGCTCGTCACGGAAAATTTCCAAACCATCATAGAAATTGGTAGCCAGGTGCGCTCATAGGCTAAAGCAATTCAGTGACGTCTATCGACATCGATTTGCGGTAATCAGTGATGCCACCTATGAAAACATCACACATTAGGTATTTCTATGACGTTGTCCATCTCCGTCACGAGGATTTTCGTCACAGTATCTCAGTTTTCTTGTAGTGATCGCCAATGAAACGTTGACATGTGGGACGGCCCAATAAAGGCCCATATAGGTCTAAAAGCCGGCCCAGGAACATGCCCACAAGATTTTGTCAGATCTAATGGGCTGGCCCGTTAACAACCTAACATTTTCCGCACCAAATTATAGCCCACATTAGATACGAGTCGTTAAATGACTGCAATATTCTGGGTCAGTTTATGGGCCATGTCAGATCCGGCCCGTTAACAGCCTGCAATACTTTGGGCCAAATTACGGTCCACACCTGATCCGGACCGTTAACTGACTTTTATTTCTCGGTCCAAATTACGGCCCATAACAGATACAGCCCTTTTAACAGCTATTGTGCCATTTGGCCCATTGGTGGCCTGATTTGCTCTTCGGCCTCTTAATGGCCCGTTTAACAGTTCGACTCGATACTAGTTTCGGCCTATCGGCGGCCCTGTCTACATATGGGCCTCTTTCGGCCCAGTTTCACTTTCGGCCATTTAAAGGCCCAAGTTGCACAGGGCCTAATTATGATCCGTAGTTACTTTCGACCTCTTAACAGACCGTAGTCTTCGTGGATACATTCTAGCCCAAACTGCCTATCGACCCGTTAAAGGCCCTTGAGAGTATTGGGCCTAATTTTGGCCCATTATACATTCGGCCTGCTTCCCACCCGTCATGTAATTGGGTCAGCCAAGGCCCAAAAACATTTCACCCTGTGAATGGCCCGTCACCCGAATGGGCCAATAATGGGCCGATTTATATTACAACATGCTATCGGCCCGTGATTTGTTCAACACCATTAGGGCTGAATCTAATTCTCAATCTGTTAAAAGCCTATTTAATTTTCGGGCCCAATTAAGGCAAGTGGTGAAGGAAATATGCCCTAGGGGAAATAATAAAGTTGTTCTTTGTATTTCTTTATATCATGATAAATTTTTATTATTCATGCTAGAATTGTATTAACCGGAAACTTGATATCTGTGTGGATACATAGACAAAACACAGTGTCCCTAGTAAGCCTCTACTAGACTAGCTCGTTAATCAAAGATGGTTAAGTTTCCTAACCATAGACATGTGTTGTCATTTGATGAACGGGATCACATCATTAGGAGAATGATGTGATGGACAAGACCCATCCGTTAACTTAGCATAATGATCGTTAAGTTTTATTGGTATTGCTTTCTTCATGGCTTATACATATTCCTTTGACTATGAGATTATGCAACTCCCGAATACCGGAGGAATACCTTGTGTGCTATCAAACGTCACAACATAACTGGGTGATTATAAAGAAGCTCTATAGGTATCTCTGAAGGTGTTTGTTGGGTTGGCGTAGATTGAGATTATGATTTGTCACTCCGAGTATCGGAGAGGTATCTCTGGGCCCTCTCGGTAATGCACATCATAATAAGCCTTGCAAGCAATGTGAATAAAGAGTTAGTTGCGGTATGATGCATTACGAAAGGAGCAAAGAGACTTGCTGGTAACAAGATTGAACTAGGTATGAAGATACCGACAATCGAATCTCGGACAAGTAACATAGCGATGACAAAGGGAACAACTTATGTTGTCATAACGGTTTGACCGATAAAGATCTTCCTAGAATATGTGGGAACCAATATGAGCATCTAGGTCCCGCTATTGGTTATTGACCGGAGAGGTGTCTCGGTCATGTCTACATAGTTCTTGAACCCGTACGGTCCACACGCTTAACATTCGATGACGATTTGTATTATATGAGTTATGTGATTTGGTGACCGAATGTTGTTCGGAGTCCCGGATGAGATCACGTACATGACAAGGAGTCTCAAAATGGTCGAGAGGTAAAGATTCATATATAGGACGATAGTATTTGGACACCGTAAGTGTTCCGGGGGTACCGGGTATGTATCGGGTCACTGGAAAGGGTTCCGGGCACCCCCCGACAAAGATATAGGCCTTATTGGGCCAAGGGCGGGACAGAACAGCCCCTAGTGGGCTGGTGCTCCCCCATATGGAAAGGAAATAGAGGGGATAGGATTCCCCCTTCCTTTGCCCTCTCCCCTCTTTCCTTTCCCCCTCCAAAGAAAAGGAAAGGGGGAAGCCGAATTGGAGGAGGCCCCCAAGTAGGATTCCTCCTACTTGGGGCTCCCAATGGCTGCCCCCTCCCCCTCCCACCTATATATATGTGGGGAGGGGTGCCTATAACACGCAACAAACATTGTTAGCCGTGTGCGGTGCCCCCCTTCACAGTTTACGCCTCCGGTCATATTCATGTAGTGCTTAGGCGAAGCCCTGCGCGAATCACTTCACCATCACCGTCACCACGTCGTCGTGCTAACGGAACTCTCCCTCGACACTTTGTTGGATCAAGAGTTCGAGGGATGTCATCGAGCTGAACGCGTGTAGAACTCGGAGGTGCCGTACGTTCGGTGCCTGCTCGGTCAGAACAAGAAGAAGTTCGACTACATCAACCGCGTTGTCAAACACTTCCGCTTTTGGTCTACGAGGGTACGTGGACACACTCTCCCCCTCTTGTTGTTATGCATCTCCTAGATTGATCTTGCGTGATCGTAGGAATTTTTTTGAAATTGCATGCTATGTTCCCCAACAAGCAGTTTACTCGGCCTTTTAAAGGCCCGAAACTAATAGTGGGCCAGATTTAGACTATACCAAACTAATGACCCAAGATGATTGTAGGCCCATGGTTCGGCCCATACTAGTGATTGGCGACCAGGAAATTTTAGTATAGAAATTATTATTTTATAAACCTAACCTATTGGCTCATTGCGCACCGATCAAAGATTACGACCTTTTCTCAGAGCGACGACAGCAGAAACAGTAAATAAATTAGAACATCGTGACGAAGAATAAATCTAGACTATACAACAAAGAAATTATAGCATATTACGTCCCCTAGGCATCAAAGTTCGCCTGCCGTGATAATAAAGGGAAACTAGATAGCAGATTACATAAACTGGGCAGGTCGCCACCAGTGGAAGTTAACAGGCGGATAAAATAATAGACAGAACTGACTGCACTTCAACACAGTTCAAAAAAGGTTAGCCCGACCCAGGAGCTGCAGCGCAAGATGATGAAGCTATGTACCTAGGGTAGGATCATAAGCCTGACCTAGACACCCTCCCTTGGGACATCACCCTAAAGTCAGAAGCATTCAAGGGACACCATCATCCACTCGACAGAAGCATTCCACTCGGTAGACTCAATGTCACTCGACCATAGCAATAATCACTCGACAGACAGAAGATCGAAAGACATTCAGAACTGCAATGGTTGGATGTTTACTCTGTGGACTTAATGGTCATTTATGTCACTTTATGGCTAGCGTTACCAGAAATGCCCCATATTTATGTACCTTAAAACCATGTGTAACTGAGGGCGGGAGGGGCCTGGTGAACTCTATATAAGCCACCCCCCTCCTCAGGGACAAGGGTTCGCACCCCCTGTAACACCACACACATATAATCCAGTCGACCTCCTCCGGGCACCGAGACGTAGGGCTATTACTTCCACCGTGAAGGGCCTAAACTCGTAAATTTTGTGTGTACAACTTCACCATAGTTGGGATCTTGCCTCCTCATACCTACCCCCATTCTACTGTCAGTCTTAGAACCACGACAGTTGGCGCCCACCATGGGGCAGGTGTCTTAGCGATTCTTTGGTGAAGTTATGATTTTTACGATTCCCATCATCATGGTTTCCGGAGGTGGATTGGCTGAGGCCCGCGAGATCCATCTCGGCACGCTCATCTTCGTTGTCGACGACTCCGCCTAGCTTCAGGAAGCTCCCCTCGACGTCGAGGCGCTCCCCATCCACGGGGCAACGCACTTTCGCGCGTGCGCTCGCGGCGTCCTTCTCCGGCAACCGTCGACCCAGTATCGACCGGCTCCCATGGCGTCCTCGCTCCCCGCTGTTCGCCGACGCAAGCGATCTGGTCGGTCGCGGCTCCAGCGATGGGAGAAACACGCGGTGGCTCGTCAGTCGGGCAACCCACAAGTCGCGGCAATCGAGCCTGACAAAACTCTCTACGGCCTGTTCGACCCGGCTCCGTCGAGACCGCATCCGAATGCGATAGCAGCGATCCTGCAGCTGAAGTCTTGATGGTTGACGGACCACATAGTCCTCCTGGCTTCCGCCGCGATGATGGTGGTGATGGGGGCGGCGATCCATCACACGTTCACGAGGAGTACCGCCTCGAACCCCTTTCTTCGCAGCAGAGGGAAGAGCTTCGCCGCCGCAACATGGACATGCTTCACACGCCCATCGTTGGGGAAACGTCCAAGGCCCGGGCCTTGGAGGAGGCGCGCCTGGCCAATTTGGCTGAGTGCACTCGACCGGAGAACCTTCAGCATGCACTCGATGAGCGTGCTCGGCAGCGGGTTCCCGAGTCCAGTCGACGACAACTTTTTTCGCCTCAACCTCATGTATACCGCACTCCGATCCAAAATCTCACAGCTGCAGCCCGTATAGCAGAGTCAGTTTAGCCTTCCCAGTCGAAGGCTGACAGAGGCTTGATGCAGATCTGAGCCTTACTCCGGGCAGAAGGAGAGCAGAACACAACAGTGTCTTAGTCTCGGAATAGGATTCATAGTAGATATGTGATGGCAGATACAGTTTAGTCGACCCATAGCCCAAGATTGCCCCCGCGGCGTGAGGGACATGGACACCGGTAGGATCAATACAGGAACCACGAGCAGTATGATCACCGACTCGGCCGTGATGACCGTCGTAGAGTGCCCACACCTCCTCCGAGGAGTGGATCGTATGTGCCTCGGCAATATGATGACAGACGCCCTCACAGTGGCGAGCGGAGAATACCAGTCGACCCAAGAGAGCCAGGCTTTTATGGGAGATCAATCCTTGTTCAAGGTCTAGTTGACAGGAACAGAGCACACAGGGAGGTCCTTGACAGAGATCACCCGACTGGCGGCATAGTTCATGTTTCAGGTCCAGAGTGTTTCAGCAGAGCCATCAGGGCCGCAGTGATTCCTCCCAATTTCAGGTTGGCGACTGGAGTCAGCAAGTTCACTGGTGAGCCCAAGCCTGACACTTGGCTTGAGGATTACCGAGTGGCTGTGCAGATTGGTGGCGGCAATGATGAAGTGGCCATGAAGCATCTTCCTCTGATGTTGGAAGGTTCAGCCATGGCATGGTTGACTCAGTTAGCACCAGGCAGTATATTCAGTTGGGAAGAACTTGCCCGAGTGTTTGTTAGAACTTTTTAGGGTACTTGCAAGTGGCCAGCAGGGTTAACAGAATTGCAACATTGCGTGCAAAAACCGAATGAGACGCCGAGGGATTACATCAAGAGGTGGACCACTTTGCATCACACAGTGGAAAATGTATCCCCGCATCAAGCAGTTTGTGCCTTCAAATAAGGCATTAAATATCAAGAACTGGTCCTCAAATTCGGTCGGACAGGAGATATGTCTCTGACTCGGATGATGGAGATAGCCACTCGGTACGCTAACGAAGAAGAAGAGGATCGACTCCGAAGTGGAAAGAGAAAACTAGTCGATCAGGACACCGGTGGAGGCAATTCCAATCGGAAACAGAAGCGTAAAGCTGAGTGAGGGAGTCCTGGATTAGGGGGTCTCCGGAAAGCCGGGCTATCTCCATTGGCTGGACTATTAGACTATGAAGATACAAGATTGAAAACTTCGTCTCGTGTTCGGATGGGACTCTACTTGGCGTGGAAGGCAAGCTAGGGAATACGTATATGGATATCTTCTGCTTTGTAACCGACCTTGTGTAACCCTAACCCTCTCCGATATATATATATATAAACCGAAGGGTTTTTAGTCCGTAGGACAACAATCACAACATACAATCATACCATAGGCTAGCTTCTAGGGTTTAGCCTCTCTGATCTCGTGGTAGATCTACTCTTGTACTACCCATATCATCAATATTAATCAAGCAGGACGTAGGGTTTTACCTCCATCAAGAGGGCCCGAACCTGGGTAAAACATCGTGTCCCCTGCCTCCTGTTACCATCCGGCCTAGACGCACAGTTCGGGACCCCCTACCCGAGATCCGCCGGTTTTGACACCGACATTGGTGCTTTCATTGAGAGTTCCTCTGTGTCGTCGCCGTTAGGATTGATGGCTCCTACTATCATCGATAGTGATGCGGTCCAGGGTGAGACTTTTCTTCCCGGACAGATCTTTGTATTCGGCGGCTTTGCACTGCGGGCTAATTCGCTTGGCCATCTGTAGCAGATTGAAAGCTACGCCCCTGGCCATCAGGTCAGATTTGGAAGTTTGAACTACACGGCCGACATCCGCGGAGACTTGATCTTCGACGGATTCGAGCCACAGCCGGGCGCACCGCACTGTCGCGATGGGTATGAACTAGCTCTGCCGCCGAACAGTACCCTAGAGGCCGCGCCCGCATCAACTCCGACCCTTAGATCGGAGCCAATTACGCCAATCGAGGACGGGTGGCTAGACACCGCCTCAGGGGCTGCAGTCTCGACGGCGATCGAGCCGAACACCTGCCTAACCCTCTGCGCAGCCCGTGACCCCAAGGTGTCGGACTCTTTCCCAGACTCCGAATCATCCGCGCCCCTGCCAATCAAATCCGATTGGGCGCCGATCATGGAATTCACCGCCGCAGATATCTTTCAGCACTCGCCCTTCGGCAACATTCTGAATTCAGTAAGGTCTCTCTCTTTGTTAGGAGAGCCCTGGCCGGGTTATGGTCAACAGGATTGGGATGCGGATGGCGAAGAAATTCGACGCCCACCCACCACCCACTTTGTAGCCACTGTCGATGATTTAACCGACATGCTCGACTTCGACTCCGAAGACATCGACGGTATGGACAACGATGTAGGAGACGAACATGAACCAACACCTATAGGGCACTAGAAAGCCACCTCATCATATGACATATACATGGTGGATGCACCCAACGAAGGCAACGGCGACGAGGTAGCGGAGGATGACCCCTCCAAGAAGCAACCCAAGCGCCGACGTCAGCGGCGCCACTCTAAGTCCTGCCAAAGCAAAAGTGGTGATACCGGCACAGGAGATAATAACATCCGTATAGTGCCGAAGACAACAACAATCCCCTCCAGCAAGATTTAGAGCAGGAGGATGAAGGAGCCAGCTCTCCTGAGAGAGCGGCAGACGGAGAGGAGGAGGATGAAAATTGCATCCCCCCTTCGAAGACGAGGCAAGCCTCGGCGACGATGAATTCGCCGTCCCAGAGGATCCCGTCGAACAAGAGCGCTTCAAGCACCGGCTTATGGCCACGGCAAATAGCCTGAAGAAAAAGCAGCGGCAGCTTCAAGCTGATCAAGATCTGTTAGCTGACAAATGGACTAAAGTCCTCGCGGCCAAGGAATATAAACTCAAGCGTCCCTCCAAGAGTTGCCCAAGGCGCATGTTACTACCCCGACTAGAGGAAGAAGCGTATGATACGGCTGATCGGCCACCTCGTGGCCGCGATAGAGAGGCATTCCAGCCAAAAGCTCAGCCTCCCCCCAACACCATTCAAATAAAAAGGCATGGGGAGATACGCCAGACCTGCGAGACATATTGGAGGACAAGGCAAAGCATTCAAGATCGATCTATGAATCACGAGGGTGCACCACTCTGCGAGACGACAAACATCACGCCGGATACAGTAAAAGCAAATCCGGCCGGGCCGAACACAGCGGGCAAGACCCATTTGAGCTGCGTCGCGATATAGCCCAATACAGAGGCGCCGCACACCCCTTATGCTTCACAGACGAAGTAATGGAACATCAATTCCCAGAAGGTTTCAAACCTGTAAATATTGAATCATGCAACAACACAACAGATCCCGCGGTATGGATTGAGGACTTCCTCCACCACATCCACATGGCCCTCGGCGATGACTTACACGCCATCAAATACCTCACACTAAAGCTCAAAGGACCAGCGCGGCATTGGCTTAATAGCTTGCCAGCAGACTCCATTAGCTGTTGGGAAGATCTGGAAGCCGCATTCCTCGACAACTTTCAGGGCACTTATGTGCGACCACCAGATGCCGATGATTTAAGCCACATAATTCAGCAGCCAGAAGAGTCGGCGAGGCAATTCCGGACTCGGTTCCTTACAAAGAAAAATCAAATCGTCGACTGTCCGGACGCGGAGGCCTTAGCGGCTTTCAAGCACAACATCCGAGACGAGTGGCTAGCCCGGCACCTTGGTCAGGAAAAGCCGAAATCTATGGCAGCTCTCACGACGCTCATGACCCGCTTTTGTGCGGGAGAAGACAGCTGGCTGGCTCGCAGTAATAACATATCAAAGAACCATGGTACCTCAGATACCAAGGACGGCAATAACAGGTCACGTCGCAACAAGCATAAGCGCCACATTAACAGCGAAAATACTAAGGATACGGCAGTCAATGCCGGATTCAAAGGCTCTAAACTTGGTCAGCGGAAAAAGCCATTCAAAAGAAGTACGCCGGGCCCGTCCAGCTTGGACCGTATACTCGATCGCTCGTGTCAAATAAACGGCACCCCAGACAAGCCAGCCAATCACACCAACAGGGATTTTTGGGTGTTCAAGCAGGCCGACAAGTTAATTGCCGAAAACAAGGACAAGGGGCCGCATAGCGATGACGAGGAGGAGCCCCGGCAGCCGCACACTGGAGGACAGAAGAGGTTTCCCCCGCAAGTGCGGACGGTGAACATGATATACGCAACCCACATCCCCAAGAGGGAGCGGAAGCGTGCGCTCAGGGGCGTATATGCGTTGGAGCCAGTCGCCCCAAAGTTCAACCCTTGGTCCTCCTGTCCGATCACCTTCGATCGCAGGGACCACCCCACTAGTATCCGTCATGGAGGATTCGCCGCACTAGTCCTAGACCCAATCATCGACGGATTTCACCTCACTCGAGTCCTTATGGACGGCGGCAGCAGCCTGAACCTGCTTTATCAGGACACAATGCGCAAAATGGGTATAGACCCGTCAAGGATCAAACCCACAAAAACGACCTTTAAGGGCGTCATTCCAGGCATAGAGGCCCATTGCACAGGCTCAATTACACTGGAAGTGGTCTTTGGATCCCCGGATAACTTCCAAAGCGAAGAGTTAATCTTTGATATAGTCTCGTTCCGCAGTGGTTATCACGCGCTGCTCAGGCGAACCGCATTTGCTAGATTCAATGTGGTACCGCATTATGCATACCTCAAGCTCAAGATGCCAGGACCTCGTGGAGTTATTACAGTCAATGGAAACATAGAGCGCTCTCTCCGAACAGAGGAGCACACCGCGGCCCTCGCAGCAGAAGCGCAAAGCAGACTCTCAAGGCAATCAACCAGTTCGGTGTTTCAAAGCCCAGACACCTTCAAGCACGCTCGGGGCAATCGACAAATAGACCGCCTGGCGCGATCTGAGCTCGCGTAGCAATATGGCGGCCACCCCAATCCCAGCCCAACAGCGATATTCGTGTCGCGCGTACATAATTACGCATTAAAAATACCATGGGCACAGGTGGGGTGGGGGGGCACAACTGCGGCACGCCCCAAAACGCGGCCTAAACCGCACTAGGGGCTTCTCGTTTGGTTATTTTTCTTTTTCTTTCAGGACCTTAATCTCTGGAAACACTGTCCGACAGCTCTATTGCCGAACACATGATGCAGCAACCAAGGAGGCAGACAACTACGTTATACAACGGAATTCCCAGGTTGATTACAGATTTCATATCATTCCTCAGCTCGCCCTTGGAAGGGACATAGTCCTACTCTTTTGCTTATCGCACAATCTGTATCACTCTACTTTAACGCAATTTTTCAATAAACAATGCATGACATTACGACTGTTTTTGCATTCTTGTTATATATATATCTATGTGTTCATTAATGACGCCTTGCAACCGTACACTCTGGTACGGCCAATACACCAGGGGCTTACGTACCCCACAATGCGGTGTGAAAAGTCCGAACACTTTCACAAGTGCGGCACCCCGAACTTATAGCATTATATGCATCAGCTCCGAATCTTGTCTTTGGTCAAATGTTGGGTTTGTCCGGCTCCTATGTTTTGGTACCTTACGTCCCGCTCTATCGGCTAAGGTAGCGCTAGGAGAACTACTGCGATTGTGCCCCGGTTCTGCCGGGCTGAGCACCTCAGTAGAGAAAGCTAAAACTGACTGTAATGATAAGGCGAGAGACTGGTCGCTGTTCGGCGAGGTTTTTCGAGTCCCTAAAGACTTATGCCGCTTAGGGCGAGGGGCCGGCTCTGTCCGGCTTATAGGCGTGTATCACGCCCCGAATTCGGCCTTCCGAATACCAGGGGCTTCGCCGAAATTTAAAATTATAGAATTCTATGGCTAAGTGAGAGTGATAAAGCATTATTAGTCCGGTTGCCTTGTTCGTTGTGCTGAGCACCTCCCTCGAAGGACCCAAACATGGGAACAAGAGTGCTCAGGTTTATCCCGAACACCCCAACACTCGTGGCATGGGGTAGAAGCTGAGGACTAGCCATCTCTCAGATTGGATAAACAGCCAAACAGAAGGTAATATTTTAAATTCCAACAAGCGTTGCATAGCGCATATGAAACAAGTTTTCATACATACAGGAGAAAACGAGCAAGTCTCATTCAAATATTACATCTTTTGAACACTCATCCGCGATAAGACGGGCACCCGGCAGAACACCCTCGTAGTACATCTCGGGGTGGCGGTGCTCCTTGACCTCCGGCGGCCCCTCCTTGATCAGCTTCACGACGTCTAGCTTGACCCACTGCATTTCTACACGGGCAAAAGCCCGGCGTGCACCTTCAATGCAGACAGATCGCTTGACGACCTCCAGCCGCGGGCAGGCATCCACAAGCTGCCTCACCAGGCTGAAGAAGCTGTTCGGAAGGGCGTCGCCAGGCCACAACCGGACTACAAAGCTCTTCATGGCCTGATCGGCCGCCTTATGTAGCTCGACCATCTACTTCAGCTGGTCGCTCATTGGCACCGGATGTTCGGCCTTAGCATACTGAGACCAGAACAGGTTCTCCGTCGAGCTTCCATCCTCGGCCTGGTAAAATTGTGCGGCACCGGACACACTACGGGGCAAATCTGCGAATGCTCCTGAAGAGCTTCGGATTCGGGTAAGTAATCGGTAATTTACTTTTACATGCTTGCTTTGCATATAGAAAGCCTTACCTGCCGCTATCTTCTTCATCGCGTCGATCTCTTGGAGGGCCTTTTGGGCTTCGGCCTTGGCACTTTTTACACTCTCGAGGGCCGTGGCAAGCTCAGACTCCCGCGTCTTGAAGTCCAGCTCCAACGCCTCGTGCTTCGCCACAAGAGCCCGGAGCTCTTGCTGCACCTCGCCCACCCGAGCCTCGTGCTTCTCTCGCTCGGCGCGCTCCTTGGCCGCTGTATCTTCGGCCTTGGCCAGCGCTTGCTTCAGGGTCGCCACCTCGGTCGTGGCCCCGGGCAAACATACAATGATCCTGTCATTTTGCAATCACGTCCTTTTTTATATATACATATCTATAGACGGGGTATTACTTACGCTTGTTCTCCTCGAGCTGCCTCTTGGCAAGGCCGAGCTCTTTCTTGGACCCCTCGAGGTCCTGTTTCAGTACGACAACCTCCGCAGTTAGTGCAACGGACGCCAGCAGCGAAGCCTGCATATGCATATTGACATACTTATATTAGACTCCTGCGATATTATTTGATCCTCTGTTCGGCTTTTCTTTGTGAACACCGAACAAAGCATCAGTGCTACTGTCTAAGCGGTAATATTTCTACTACATTTTAAAACACTTACCTCGAAGCCTGTTAGAAGGCTGGCACAGGCTTCAGTCAATCCGCTCATGGTGGACTGAACCTTCTGGATCACCGCACTCATGATGGTGCGGTGCTCCTCGTCGATGGAAGCGCTGCGAAGCGCTTCCAGCAGGTTGTCCGGCGCCTCTGGATGGATAGAGGTCACTGGCACAGGCGTTTTGCCCCTCTTAGAAGGAGGCCGCCTGCCCGAGCCCGGAACCGCTGGAGGGTCCGGCGCGGTGTTCGGCTGAGGGCCGAACTCGGAGCTCTCAGGGGCCCCGTCCCCTCGGCTCCCGGAGTCCGGAAGGTCGCCTTGAGGCGCCTCCGGGACTGTCTCCCCTTGATCCGGTGCCTCTTGAGACAACACCTTGGCGTCGTCGGCAGGATGAGGGGAGGTGGCGGTCGGGACTGGATCGCTGTCCATGTCCAATGAGCCCAGGGAGCCGTCCGATGATACCTCGATATTGGCTCGTGGCGGCCTGCATAATTATGTTCGGCGATTAGGGAAAGCAGTGCAACCAAGGAATCTTATGGGTTACTTTGGTATCCGAATACTTACGAACTCCCCGGGGGCTTGGCCCTGGGCAACCACTCGTCTTCGCCTTCGTCAGCGGCGGTGGAGCTGTCCGGAAGGAGAGTCCTTCCCTTCTTGGACCCTTCGCCCCCCCCCAGTTGGGGCAGCCTTCCTTTTTCTGTCTCCCCTAGTCGGTGGGGGAGCATCTTCTTCTTCTTCCTCGTCTTCGGGGGAAGAGGGCGCCGCAGAGTCATTGGACGGTGAGTCCGACGACGCCTGGCGTCGGGAACTCTTTCGAGCTCCCTTGGCCTTCTTGGTCTTCTCCGGCACCTTAAAGGGGACGGAGTCAACATCTTCGCCAGAAGAGCGTCTGCGGGGACTTCGGGCAAAGGAGCCGGACAGTCGATCTGTCCGGCCATCTTCTGCCAGTCCTGTCAAAGGTACGGGAGTTTAGATCCCGCATAGAGTCAATCTATATAAAAAATAAGTATCCTGTGTAAGGTAAAGCAGCTTACCGCACTAGCTTGGCGCTTCGCGCTGAATCCGCGATCCTTAGTAATAGGGGGAGGGACCTCAGCACTTTTGAACAGCACCCTCTAGGCGTCTTCATGAGTCGTGTCGAAGAGCTTGTTCAGAGTTCAGTGCTGCGCCGGATTGAACTCCCACAATGTGAACTACCGTTGTTGGCACGGGAGTATCCGGCGGATGAGCATAACCTGGACTATGTTGACAAGCTTGAGCTTCTTGTCCACCATGTTTTGAATACATGTTTGGAGTCCGGTCAGCTCTTTCGAACTACCCCAGGACAGGCCCTTCTCTTTCCAGGAGGTGAGCCGCATGGGGACGCCAGATCGGAACTCGGGGGCCGCTACCCATGCGGGGTCGCGTGGCTCGGTGATATAGAACCACCCCGATTGCCACCCCTTTATGGTTTCCACAAAGGAGCCCTCGAGCCATGTTATTTTGGGCATCTTGCCCACCATGACGCCTCCGCACTCCGCCTGGCGGCTGCCCACCAGCTTCGGCTTGACATTCAAGGTCTTCAGCCATAAGCCGAAGTGGGGCTTGATGCGGAGGAAGGCCTCGCACACGACGATAATCGCCGAGATGTTGAGGACGAAGTTGGGGCCAGATCGTCGAAATCCAGGCCGTAATAGAACATGAGCCCCCGGACGAATGGATGGAGAGGGAATCCCAGTCCATGGAGGAAATGGGTGAGGAAAACCACCCTCTCATGGCGTCTGGGGTGGGGATGAGCTGCCCCTCATCTGGGAGCCGGTGCCCAATGTCGTCGGGCAGGTATCCGGCTCTCCTCAGTTTCTTGATGTCTCCCTCCGTGACGGAAGAGACCATCCACTTGCCTCCTGCTCCGGACATGACTAGAGAAGGTCGAGGTGGGAAGTGCGGACTTGGGCGCTAGAGCTCGAGTGTGCGAAAACGGATGGGTAAGGGAGGAAGAAGGCGTGGATAGAAAGGTGAATCCTTATCCCCTTATATGGGCAGACGAAACTAAGCGTCCCCACTTGCCTGGTTAAACTCGCTTATCCCCCAAGCGCCGCAATTGATGGCACAGTTGGGTTACCCACGCCCGTATTGATGAGAATCCCGCAATAAGGGACGCGATCTCTGCTTTGACAAGACGTGTCGAAAAACTGCCTCGCATCATGCGCGGGGCTGGTTAAAAGAAACGGTTCGAATAATCACCGGGCCATGACGTAATGTCATGCTGCCAAAACAAGCCAGCAAATTAGATCTGCGAAAATATTATTCTCTCTACGGTGGAATGTGGAACTTAGTTTGCAGGGTCGGACACTATCCTCGTATTCAAATTCTTCTATGATGTATTCGGAGAAGGAACCCGCCTTGCAATGCCGAAGACAATACTGCGGCCGGACTCATCGTCATTGAAGCCTGGTTCAGGGGCTACTGAGGGAGTCCTGGATGAGGGGGTCTCCGGATAGCCAGACTATCTCCATTGGCCGGACTGTTAGACTATGAAGATACAAGATTGAAGACTTCGTCTCGTGTCCGGATGGGACTCTACTTGGCGTGGAAGGCAAGCTAGGCAATATGTATATGGATATCTCCTCCTTTGTAACCAACCTTGTGTAACCCTAACCCTCTCCGGTATCTATATAAACCAAAGTTTTTTAGTCCGTAGGACAACATTCACAACATACAATCATACCATAGGCTAGCTTCTAGGGTTTAGCCTCTCTGATCTCGTGGTAGATCTACTCTTGTACTACCCATATCATCAATATTAATCAAGCAGGACGTAGGGTTTTACCTCCATCAAGAGGGCCCGAACCTGGGTAAAACATCATGTCCCCTGCCTCCTGTTACCATCCGGCCTAGACGCACAGTTCGGGACCCCTACCCGAGATCCGCCGGTTTTGACACTGACAGGATAAATCAAGTGGATGGTCTCCTCACCCGGTTGCTCAACCTGCAGGACCTGGTGAAACTGCGGCAGTGATTCAAGGAAAGTTCAAAGGGAAACCTAAGGGGCCCTGGACCCCCAAGAAAGTGAAGGATCAAGCCAGAAATGATGTGTTGGATTTGCCATGTCACATTCACACCAAGAAGGATGAAGAAGGCAATTTGATTTATCCTAAGCATACCACTCGACAGTGTCAAGTTCTGATCGAGCAATTCCGAGAGAAACAAACTAATGAGAAGGAAAAGGAATCAGACAAGGATGAGGACAAAGAGGAAGATGATGGTTTTCCTAATGTCAATTCCACCCTAGTGATTTTTGCTGATGTTGAGAGCAAAAGTCGACTGAAAGTAATCAACAGAGAAGTGAATATGGTTGCTCCGGCAACGACAACATACCTGAAGTGGTCACAAACATCTAGCACATTCGACCAGTCTGACCACCCTGCTCGCATAGCCACTCCAGGGAGGCAAGCGTTGGTGGTCGACCCAGTTGTTGGGGGTACTCGATTGACCAAAGTGTTGATGGATGGTGGTAGTGGTTTGAATATTCTTTACGCTGAAACCTTGAAAGGGATGGGCATTCCGATGTCCAAACTTAGTGAGAGCAACATGAGCTTTCACGGCATCATCCCTGGCAAGAAGGCTGAATCACTCAGCCAGATAACCCTGGACGTGGTTTTCGGTGATTCAAAGAATTACCGTAAGGAAAAGTTGACATTTGAAGTAGTGGATTTCCAGAGTGCTTATCATGCTATTTTGGGGAGGCCTGCATACGCGTGTTTTATGGCTCGACCATGATACGTGTATCTCAAGTTGAAAATGCCTGGTCCCAGAGGAGTGATCACGGTCACTGGCAATTGGCAGAAGGCAGAGGAATGCTTCCAGAAGGGTTCTAAAATTGCCGATGCACAAATGGCAGCAGTTGAAAGGCAAGAGTACCAGAAACATACAGATCCGAGTGATTTGTTACGAGCCAAGAAGCCTGCCACAGATTTTGCATTTCAGTCGTCCGGTGAAACAAAGCCGATTCATATTCATCCGATCGATCCTAATGCTGCTCCTACTCATATCTCAACATCACTCGACAGCAAATAGGAAGAAGCGCTCATCCAGTTCCTCCGTGAGAACTGGGACATCTTTGCATGGAAACCTTCTGACATGCCGGGTGTACCCAGGGGACTGGCTGAGCATCGTTTGTGAGTCGACCCGAAAGTGAAGCCAGTCAAGGAACATCTTAGACGGTCTGCCGTACAGAAGAGAAAAGCAATTGGCGAGGAAGTGGATCGGCTCCTAGCAGCTGAGTTCATCCGAGAGATTTATCACTCCAAGTGGCTCACCAATGTTGTCATGGTCCCCAAGAAGGACGATTCACTTCGTATGTGCATTGACTTCAAGCATATCAATCGGGCCTGCCCGAAAGATCATTTCCCTCCCCCCGTATCGACCTAATCGTCGACTCAACTGCGGGGTGTGAGCGTTTGTCTTTTCTAGACGCCTATTCCGGGTATCATCAGATCCGACTGTATGGACCCGATGAGATAAAAACAGCTTTCATCACTCCATTTGGGTGATTTTGTTATGTCACCATGCCATTCGGTCTCAAGAATGTCGGGGCCACATTTATGAGGATGATTCAGAAGTGCCTGCTCACTCAAATCAGTTGGAATGTGGAAGCATATATGGATTACATTGTGGTCAAGTCGCGTAATGGTTTTAACCTGCTGAATGACATCGCTGAAACCTTTGCCAACCTAAGAAGGTATGATATCAGGCTTAATCCATCGAAATGCACATTCAGAGTTCCAGGAGGGAAGTTACTCAGTTTCCTCGTTTCCGAACAAGGGATCGACGCGAACATAGAGAAAGTTGGGGCCATACTCCGGATGAAACACCCTGTGCGTGTGCATGATGTTCAAAAGCTTACTGGTTGCTTGGCCACCTTGGGTTGATTCATCTCTCGCCTCGGTGAAAAGGCATTGCCTCTTTACCGACTAATGAAGAAATCTAACAAGTTCGAGTGCACTCCTGAAGCTGACGCAGCATTTGCAGAACTCAAAACCCTGCCTTCCACCCAGCCGGTGCTTGTTGCCCCAATCAGCAAAGAGCCTTTACTGCTTTATATTGCAGCCACTGGACAAGTTGTCAGTACAGTACTTACGGTCGAGCGGGAAGAAGAAGGAAAAATCTATAAAGTTCAACGCCCAGTATACTATATTTCTGAAGTCTTGACTAGATCCAAGCAAAGATATCCACATTATCAGAAGCTTGTCTATGGAATTTACATGACCATGAAGAAGGTTGCACATTATTTCTCTGATCACTCCATTACATTCGTCAGCGACGCACCATTGTCAGAAATTCTGAACAACAGAGATGCAACTGGTCGAGTGGCAAAGTGGGCGATTGAACTCCTTCCCTTGGATATCAAGTTTGAGGCAAAGAAAGCTATCAAGTCCCAGACAATAGCAGATTTCCTCGTCGAGTGGGTTGAGCAGCAACAACCGACTCAGATTCACTCGGAGCATTGGACCATGTTCTTTGCTGGATCCAAGATGCTGAATGGTTCTGGAGCTAGGGTGGTATTGGTATCCCCTCGAGGAGACAGACTCAGCTATGTTCTTGAGATTCATTTTGATTCCTCCAACAACGAAGCTAAATATGAAGCCCTTCTCTACGGGTTGCGTATGGCCATTTCGCTCGGTGTCCATCGCCTAATGGTCTACGGCGGGTTAATCAAGTAATGAAGGAGTGGGACGTCAGAAGCACAGCTATGACTGGCTATTGTAATGAAGTGAGAAACTTAGAGAAGAAGTTTGAGGGGTTAGAGCTCCATCATATACCCCGACTGAAAAATCAAGCAGCTGATGATTTGGCAAAGATAGGCTCCAAGCGTGAGCCTATTCCCAGTAATGTGTTCTCAGAGCATCTTCACACGCCGTACGTCCAAGAGGATCCCTTCACCGAGGAGCCCCCACAACCTAAGAGCCCTACTGATCCGACTGAAGTTCAAATCCCAGTTGTGGTCGACTTGGTCATGGAAGTTTTGGTCGTCATACCCGATTGGACAGTGTCGTACATTGTGTATATTATCAGGAAAGAGCTCCCAGAGGATGAAGAAGAGGCCCGTCAGATTGTCCATCAATCTAAAGCTTTCACAGTGATAGGTGGATAGCGTTACAGGGAAAGTGTTAACGTAGTTGCTCAGAAGTGCATAACACCGGAAGAAGGTCGAGTGATCCTCAACGACATCCACTCAGGGACCTGTGGTCACCATGCGTCTTCTCGGACCATTGTGGCCAAAGCATACCGAGCGGGATTTTATTGGCCACGAGCAAATGAAATGGCAAAAGACATAGTCGACATATGTGAAGGTTGCCAGTTCTACTCCAACATGTCTCACAAGCCCGCATCAGCCCTGAAAACCATTCCACTCGCCTGGCCCTTTGCTGTTTGGGTATTAGATATGGTTGGACCTCTGAGGACAGGCAGAAGCGGCTTCACCCATGTGCTTGTAGCAGTCGACAAGTTCACCAAATGGATTGAAGCCAAACCTATCAAAAACCTTGAAGCAAGTACTGCTGTCAGCTTCATCAGAGAGTTAACATTCAGATATGGTGTCCTACACAGCATCATCACAGATAATGGGTCAAACTTTGATTCTGATGAGTTCAGAGCCTTTTGCGCTTCCCAAGGCACTCGGGTCGACTATGCTTTAGTCGCCCATCCCCAGTCAAATGGACAAGCTGAAAGAGCAAACGGATTGATTCTCAAAGGACTGAAACCCCGATTGATGCGTGACCTCAAGCATGCAGCAGGCGCCTGGGTCGATGAACTTCCATCAGCGCTTTGGGGATTGAGGACCACTCCTAATCGGTTGACTGGCCAAACTCCATTCTTCTTATTCTATGGCGCTGAAGCTGTGCTTCCGAGTGACTTTCTCCACAATGCGCCTCGAGTCGAACTTTTCTCAGAAGACAAAGCGGAACAGGCTCGGCAAGACGCAGTTGATCTTCTGGAAGAGGAAAGGGAGATGGCCCTGATCCGGTCGACCATCTATCAGCAAGACCTGCGTCGATTCCACGCCAGAAACGTGAGAGGTCGAGCATTTCAAGAGGGAGACCTGGTTCTTCGAGTGGATCAGCAGAAACCACACAAGCTCGCTCCTGCTTGGGAAGGCCCCTTCATCATCACCAAGGTGCTTCACAACGGAGCTTATCGCCTCCACAATGTGGAGCACAATAAAGACGAGCCACGCGCTTGGAATGCGGAGTTGCTCCGCCTCTTTTATACTAAAGCATTCAGATTATTGAGATGTAATAAGAAATACATTCTAGTTTGGTTATCAAAGATACAGTTTCATAGTCTCCCTGATGATTGTTGTTCCTTTTTTAAGTGTTCTAAATCCCCGAGTGCATGCCTTAGCTGCGAATCTGCTTTGCCTAAGTTTCAAAAAAGAAAATCCTACCGAGTGGCGAGAAAGTCTCTCACTCGGGGGCTTAGCTGTGAATCCGTTTCGCCTAAGTATAAAAAATCCTACCGAGTGGTGAGCAAGCCTCCCACTCGGGGGCTTAGCTGCAGTCCAGTACTCACCTAAATATAAAAATTCCTACCGAGTGGTGAGCAAGCCTCCCACTCGGGGGCTTAGCTGCAGTCCAGTACTCGCCTAAGTATAAAAAATCCTATCGAGTGGTGAGCAGCCCTCCCACTCGGGGGCTTACCTGCAGTCAAGGACTCGCCTAAGTTTAAAAAATCCTACCGAGTGCTGAGCAGCCCTCCCACTCAGGGGCTTAGCTACAGTCCAGTACTCGCCTAGGTTTAAAAAATCCTACCAAGTGGTGAGCAAGCCTCCCACTCGGGGGCTTAGCTGCAGTTCAGTACTCGCCTAAGTATAAAAAATCCTAACGAGTGGTGAGCAAGCCTCCCACTCGGGGGCTTAGCTGCACTCCAGTACTCGCCTAAGTATAAAAAATCCTATCGAGTGGTGAGCAGCCCTCCCACTCGGGGGCTTAGCTGCAGTCCAGTACTCGCCTAAGTTTAAAAAATCCTACCGAGTGGTGAGCAACCCTCCCACTCGGGGGCTTAGCTGCAGTCCAGTGCTCACCTAAGTTTAAAAAATCCTACCGAGTGGTGAGCAACCCTCCCACTCGGGGGCTTAGCTGCAGTCCAGTGCTCACCTAAGTTTAAAAAATCCTACCGAGTGGTGAGCAACCCTCCCACTCGGGGGCTTAGCTGCAGTCCAGTGCTCGCCTAAGTATAAAAAATCCTACCGAGTGGTGAGCAAGCCTAACACTCAGGGGCTTATCTCCAATCCAGTACTCGCCTAAGTATAAAAATCCTACCGAGTGGTGAGCAACCCTCCCACTTGGGGGCATAGCTGCAGTCCAGTACTTGATGACCCACAAGTATAGGGGATCTATCGTAGTCCTTTTGATAAGTAAGAGTGTCGAACCCAACGAGGAGCAGAAGGAAATGATAAGTGGTTTCCAGCAAGGTATTCTCTGCAAGTACTGAAATAAGTGGTAACCGATAGTTTTTTGATAAGATAATTTGTAACGAGCAACAAGTAACAAAAGTAAATAAAGTGCAGCAAAGGACAAGCCTGGACAAACTCTTATATGATGTAAAGCGCTCCCGAGGACACATGGGAATATCGTCAAGCTAGTTTTCATCACGCTCATATGATTCGCGCTCGGTACATTGATAATTTGGTATGTGGGTGGACCGGTGCTTGGGTGCTGCTCTTACTTGGACAAGCATCCCACTTATGATTAAACTCTATTGCAAGCATCCGCAAATACAACAAAAGTATTAAGGTAAACCTAACCATAGCATGAAACATATGGATCCAAATCAGGTCCTTACGAAGCAACACATAAACTAGGGTTTAAGCTTATGTCACTCTAGCAACCCATCATCTACTTATTACTTCCCAATGCCTTCCTCTAGGCCCAAACAATGGTTAAGTGTCATGTAGTCGACGTTCACATAACACCACTAGAGGAGAGACAACATACATCTCATCAAAATATTGAACGAATACCAAATTCACATGACTATTAATAGCAAGACTTCTCCCATGTCCTCAGGAACAAAAGTAACTACTCACAAAGCATAAACATGTTCATAATCAGAGGGGTATTAATGTGCATATAGGATCTGAACATATGATCTTCCACCAATTAAACCAATTAGAATCAACTACAAGGAGTAATTAACACTACTAGCAACCTACTAGCACCAATCATGGACTTGGAGACAAGAATTGGATACAAGAGATGAACTAGGGTTTTGAGATGAGATGGTGCTGATGAAGATGTTGATGGAGATTGCCCTCTCCCGATGAGAGGTGCGTTGGTGATGACGATGGCGATGATTTCCCCCTCCGGGAGGGAAGTTTCCTCGGCAGAACAGCCCCGCCAGAACCCTAGATTGGTTCCGCCAAGGTTCTGCCTCGTGGCGGCGGAGTTTCGTCCGAGAAGATGGCTTATGATTATTTTCCCATCGAAAGAGTCCATATAGCAGAAGATGGTCACCGGAGGGCCACCAGGGGGCTTCAGGACTTTTGGAGCTATGCAAAATAGGTCTCTAATATTTGCTCCTTTTCCAGCCAGAATCCCAGCTGCTGGCATTCTCCCTCTTTATGTAAACCTTGTAAAATAAGAGAGAATAGGCATAAGTATTGTGATATAATGTGTAATAACAGCCCGTAATGCAATAAATATTGATATAAAAGCATGATGCAAAATGGACGTATCAACTCCCCCAAGCTTACACCTCGCTTGTCCTCAAGCGAAAAGCCAAAATCGAAAAATATGTCCACATGTTTAGAGATGAAGGTGTTGATAAAAATAAAATGCGGACATGAGGGCATCATGATCATTCTTAGAGCAGCAACTTATATAATTCTTGTCATATGATATCTTATGCTAGAGTAATAATTCAATCACAATACCAAGTATGAATCGTAAACTTCATTGAAAACTAACAAACTATAATCTTAGTCATTGAAGCAATTGCAATTTATCATAACATAGGAAAGAGTCAATGTATAAGAGCTTTTCAGCAAGTCCACATACTCAACTATCATATAGTCTTTCACAATTGCTGACACTCATGCAATACTTATGGGTATGGAGTTTTAATCGGACACAGAGAAAGATAGGGGCTTATAGTTTTGCCTCCCAATGTTTTAACTCAAGGATAATGTCAACAGTAATAGTTCATGAAAACCCACATCCAATTAGCCATATATACCAGGATCTTTCCAACATATTGTGCTTGCCAAAGGATAAAATGTAAAAAGGAAGGGTGAAGATCACCTTGACTCTTTTGCAGTATAGGAGATAAAAGTAAAAGATAGGCCCTTCGCAGAGGGAAGCAGAGGTTGTCATGCGCTTTTATGGTTGTATGCACAAAATCCTAATGCGAAAGAACGCCACTTTATATTGCCACTTGTGATAGGAACCTTTATTATGTAGTCTGTCGCTTTTATTACTTCCATATCACACGATTGTATAAAGCTTATTTCTTCCACACCAATCAATCATACATATTTAGAGAGAAATTTTTATTGCTTGCACCGATGACAACTTATTTGACGGATCTTACTCAATCCATAGGTAGGTATGGTGGACTCTCATGGCGAAACTGGTTTAAGGGTATTTGGAAGCACAAGTACTATCTCTACTTGGTGCAATGAATTTGGCTAGCATGAGGGAGAAAGGCAAGCTCAACATGTTGGAGGATCCAAGACAATATAATTTATCTCAGATGAAATAAAACATAACCCATTACGTTGTCTTCCTTGTCCAATGTCAACTCTTTAGCATGTCATATGCTCACAATCATAAAAGATATCCAAGATAGTATATTTATATGTGAAGACCTCTCTTTCTTTATTACTTCCTATTAATTGCAATGATGACCAAAAATATCTTTGTCAACCCTCAATAACTTTTATTCATCATACTTTTTCTATGTGAGCACATTACTCTCCATAAGAGTCACATGATCTCTTTGTTTCTTTTTATTTCTTTCTCTTTTCTTTTATTCACTTGGGATCATGGCAAAAATAATAAAGCCCTTGACTCAACACTAATCTTTATTATATAGCTCATGGACTCGATTACATAGAAGGATAATAAAGCAAAAATCTCAACTAGATCATACTAAGAACTTTTATTCTACTAGATCAAGATATTACCAAAAGGATCGAACTAAGAAAAATGGTAAACATAAAAGTGATGGTGATACGATACCGGGGCACTCCCCCAAGCTTGGCAGTTGCCAAGTGGAGTGCCCATACCAGATACTCAATTCTTCTTTGTTGGAGAAAAAGGTGGAGTTGTTGATGATGGATAGTGGCACATCGAGCGTAGGAGGTCTTCTAGCTTGCGGATAATGCCCTTGAGTGCGATGATATGCTCGTTCAACAAAATATTTTCACGTGTGAGATACTTATTTTGTATATGAGCCAACTCAATCATCTTGAAAGCTTCGATTTCTGTTGGAGTAAGTATATTGTGATCCAGTTGAAGGGTGTTCTCTGTTGCTGGAACTTGGTCCTCCATGGCCTTCTTGATCCCTTCATCCTTGTTGATATCCATAGGTTCTTGTCTCTTCAGCTCTATCTTCATTAGCCAAGCATCATTGCCATCATGGTTGGAGGAGGAGGGAGACGACATAGTGCTCGGCCTTGACAACCCTGATAGAAAACAGCTCGAAACAAAGACAGGAGATTTTTGCGGGAGTCAAAACCCCCGGGAGATTATATAATGAATTTTTACCGACCAAAATACGTGTCCTGTAAGAAAATGGAGTCCGGAGAGCACACGAGGTGCCCACGAGGTAGGGGGCGCACCCAGGGGGTAGGGCGCGCCCTCCACCCTTGTGGAGCCTTCGTGTACTTTCCGAACTGCTACTTATTTTTCTATTTTTCTAAATATTCCAAAACGGAGAAATATTGCCTTAAAAACTGTTTTGGAGTCGGTTTACTTACCGTACCACATACATATTCCTTTTCGGAGTCTGAAACGTTCCGGAAAGTGTCCTTTATGTACTCCTCCGGGGTTACAGTTTCAATAACATTGGTTTCAACATTTATGGGATTACCTGAGACATAGTGTTTGATTCTTTGACCGTTCACCACCTTCGGTTTTGTGCCTTCGAAGTTGTTGATTTTTATGGCACCAAAACGATAGACCTCCTCGATAACGTAAGGGCCTTCCCATTTAGAGAGAAGTTTTCCTGCAAAAAATCTTAAACGAGAGTTGTATAGCAATACATAATCACCTACATTAAACTCACGCATTTGTATTCTTTTATCATGCCACCTTTTAACTTTTTCTTTAAACAACTTGGCATTTTTGTAGGCTTGGGTTCTCCATTCATCAAGTGAGCTAATATCAAATAACCTCTTCTCACCGGCAAGTTTAAAATCATAATTAAGTTCTTTAATAGCCCAATAAGCCTTGTGTTCTAGTTCGAGAGGTAAGTGACATGCTTTTCCATAGACCATTTTATACGGAGACATACCCATAGGATTTTTATATGCAGTTCTATAGGCCCATAATGCATCATCAAGTTTCTTGGACCAATTCTTTCTGGACCTATTAACAGTCTTTTGCAAAATTAATTTGAGTTCTCTATTACTCAATTCTACTTGACCACTAGACTGAGGGTGATAAGGAGATGCAATTCTATGATTAACATCATATTTAGCAAGCATTTTACGGAAATCACCATGAATAAAATGTGAACCACCATCAGTCATTAAATATCTAGGGACTCCAAACCTTGGAAAAATAACTTCTTTAAGCATTTTAATAGAAGTGTTATGATCAGCACTACTAGTTGGAATAGCTTCTACCCACTTAGTAACATAATCAACAGCAACTAAAATATGTGTATAACCATTAGAGGAAGGAAAAGGTCCCATATAGTCAAAGCCCCAAACATCAAATGGTTCAATAACAAGTGAATAATTCATAGGCATTTCTTGACATCTACTAATATTACCAATTCTTTGACATTCATCACAAGATAAGACAAACTTACGGGCATCCTTGAAGAGAGTAGGCCAATAAAAACCAGATTGCAGTACCTTATGTGATGTCCTATCTCCAGCATGGTGTACTCCATAAGCTTCAGAGTGACACTTGCGTAGGAGCTGTTCCTGTTCATGCTCAGGTGCACGACGTCTAATAACACCATCTACTCCTTATTTATAAAGATGTGGGTCATCCCAAAAGTAATGCCTCAAATCATAGAAGAACTTTTTCTTTTGCTGGTATGTGAAACTAGGTGGTATAAACTTAGCAACAATGTAATTAGCATAATCAGCATACCATGGAGTAGTACGAGAAGTATTTATGACATTTAATTGCTCATCAGGAAAGCTATCATCAATAGGTAGTGGGTCATCAAGCACATTTTCTAACCTAGACAAGTTGTCTGCAACGGGGTTCTCAGCTCATTTTCTATCAAAAATATGTAAATCAAATTCTTGTAGCAAGAGAACCCATCTAATAAGTCTAGGTTTAGCATCTTTCTTTTCCATAAGATATTTAATAGCAGCATGATCGGTGTGAATAGTTACTTTAGAATCAACAATATAAGGTCTAAACTTATCACAGGCAAATACAACTGCTAAGAATTCTTTTTCAGTAGTAGCATAATTTCTTTGAGCATTGCCTAGAGTTTTACTAGCATATTGAATAACATTTAGTTTCTTATCAACTCTTTGTCCTAGAATAGCACCTACAACATAATCACTAGCATCACACATAATTTCAAAGGGTAAATTCCAATCAGGTGGCTGAACAATAGGTGCAGAGATCAATGCTTTCTTAAATATTTCAAATGCTTCTACACAATCATCATCAAAGACAAATGGTATATCCTTTTGTAATAAATTAGTCAGAGTCCGAGAGATTTTTGTGAAGTCCTTGATGAACCTCCTATAAAAACCGACATGACCAAGGAAACTTCTTATACCTTTGATGTCCTTGGGACATGGCATCTTTTCAATAGCATTAACCTTGGCTTTATCAACTTCAATACCACTTTCAGAAACTTTATGCCCCAAGACAATACCTTCATTAACCATAAAGTTGCACTTTTCCCAATTCAAGACAAGATTAGTTTCTTCACATCTCTACAAAACTCGATCAAGGTTGCTCAAGCAATCATCAAAAGAAGATCCATAGACGGAAAAGTCATCCATGAAAACCTCACAAATCTTTTCACAAAAGTCAGAGAATATAGCCATCATGCATCTTTGAAAGGTAGCGGGTGCATTACATAAACCAAAAGGCATACGTCTATAAGAAAAAAGTACCAAAAGGGCGTGTAATAGTAGTCTTTGATTGATCTTTGGCTGACACAGGTATTTGAGAGAAACCAGAATAACCATCTAGAAAGCAAAAATGTGTATGTTTGGATAATCTTTCTAGCATTTGATCAATAAAAGGTAAGGGGTAATGATCCTTTTTAGTAGCCTTATTTAATTTGCGAAAATCAATTACCATCCTATAACCAGTAACAATTCTTTGAGGAATCAATTCATCTTTATCATTAGGAACAATAGTAATACCTCCCTTCTTAGGGACACAATGGACATGACTTACCCACTTACTATCAACAACGGGATAAATTATACCTGCCTCAAGGAGCTTTAGTATCTCCTTTCTTACCACTTTTTTCATTTTAGGATTCAGACGGCGTTGATGATCACGAACTGGTTTAGCATCTTCTTCCAAATTAATTTTATGTTGACATAGAGTGGTACTAATGCCCTTAAGATCATCAAGAGTATACCTAACAGAAGCACGATGCTTCTTGAGAGTTTTTAATAATCTCTCTTCTTCATGTTCTGAAAGGTTAGCACTGATAATAACAGGGTATATCTTTTTCTCATCAAGATAAGCATATTTAAGAGTATCAGGTAACGGTTTAAGCTCAAACACGAGATCACCCTTGGGTGGAGGAGGATCCCCTAGGATTTCAACAGGTAAATTGTTTTTCAGAATAGTTTTCTGTTTAAAGAATACTTCATCTAATTCCCTTCTTTCATTCATAAACATATCATTTTCATGGTCTAGCAAATATTGTTCTAAAGGATCACTAGGAGGTACGGCAATAGAAGCAAGACCAATAATTTCATACTTACTAGGTAATTCTTCTTCACAGTGTTGTCTACTAAATTTAGAAAAATTAAATTCATGAGTCATATCATCTAAAGCGACAGTAACAACATCCCTTTTGCAATCTATGGTAGCATTAACAGTATTTAAGAAGGGTCTACCAAATATAATGGGACAAAAACTATCTTGTGGGGAACCAAGAACAAGAAAATCAGCAGGATATTTAGTTTTCCCACACAAGACTTCAACATCTCTAACGATTCCCATTGGTGAAATAGTATCTCTATTAGCAAGTTCAATTGTGACATCTATATCTTCCATCTCAGCAGGTGCAATATCATGCATAACTTCTTGGTATAAAGAATAAGGAATTGCACTAGCACTAGCACCCATATCCCATAAGCCGTGATAACAATGATCTCCTATTCTAACAGAAATAACAGGCATGCCTACCACAGGGTTAGGTTTATCTGTATCACAGGGTTTAGCAATTCTAGCAGTTTCATTACAGAAATAAATAACATGCCCATCTATATTATCAGACAAGAGATCTTTAACAATAGCAATATTAGGTTCAACTTTAACTTGCTCAGGAGGTGTATATGCTTTAATATTGCTTTTACGAACCATAGTTGAAGCTTTAGCATGATCCTTTATCCTAACAGGGAAAGGCGGTTTCTCAACATAAGAAGTAGGAACAATAGGATCATTGTAAGTAATAGTCTTTTCTTCAACTTTAATAGGTGCAGATACTTTTACTTCTATGGGAGGATGATATTTAAACCACTTCTCCTTGGGGAGATCAACATAAGCAGCAAAAGATTCACAAAAAGAAGCTACTATCTCAGAAAGAGTCAAGTCCATATTTAGTGCTAAATTTACGAAAAATATCAGTATCCATAAAAGATTTAACACAATCAAAACTAGGTGTCATACCTGACTCCTTACCATTGCCGAGGTCCCAATCTTCGGAGTTGCGTTTAATTCTTTCCAATAAATCCCATTTGAATTCAATAGTCTTCATCATAAAAGAGTCAACACAAGAAGTATCAAGCATGGTGCGATTGTTACCAGAAAGCCGAGCATAAAAATTTGAATAATCATTTCTCTTGAGAGCTCATGATTGGGGCATGAATATAACATTGATTTAAGCCTCCCCCAAGCTTGAGCGATGCTTTCTCCTTCATGAGGCCAAAAATTATATATATAATTGCGATCATGATGAACAAGATGCATAGGATAAAACTTTTGATGAAATTCCAATTTCAATCGTTTGTAGTTCCAAGACTCCATATCATCACATAGCCTATACCATGTCGATGCATCTCCCCTCAAAGACAAAGGGAAGGCCTTCTTCTTAACAACATCTCCGGGTACACCTGCAAGCTTAAATAATCCACAAATTTCATCCACATATATTAGATGCTCATCAGGATGTTTTGTTCCATCTCCTAAAAAAGGATTAGCTAGCAGTTTTTCTACCATACCCAAACGAATTTCAAAGCAAGCATTTTCATTTTCAGTAGGTTCAGTAGGTTGAGGAGCAACTCTTTGCTCTACTGGTCGGGGTGAAGATACCCCAAACAAGCCCCTTAGAGGATTACTTTCCATAGTAACAAGTGCCAGTAAATTTCAGCATACTATATAAATTTTTCCTTACCAAATTCCACCTACCAAAGGCGCTTCACTCCCCGGCAATGGCGCCAGAAAAGAGTCTTGATGACCCACAAGTATAGGGGATATATCGTAGTCCTTTCGATAAGTAAGAGTGTCGAACCCAACGAGGAGCAGAAGGAAATGATAAGCGGTTTCCAGCAAGGTATTCTCTGCAAGTACTGAAATAAGTGGTAACAGATAGTTTTGTGATAAGATAATTTGTAACAAGCAACAAGTAACAAAAGTAAATAAAGTGCAGCAAAGTGGCACAATCCTTTTGTAGCAAAGGACAAGCCTGGACAAACTCTTATATGATGTAAAGCGCTCCCGACGACACATGGGAATATCGTCAAGCTAGTTTTCATCACGCTCATATGACTCGCGTTCGGTACTTTGATAATTTGGTATGTGGGTGGACCGGTGCTTGGGTGCTGCCTTTACTTGGACAAGCATCCCGCTTATGATTAACCTCTATTGCAAGCATCCGCAAATACAACAAAAGTATTAAGGTAAACCTAACCATAGCATGAAACATATGGATCCAAATCAGCCCCTTACGAAGCAACGCATAAACTAGGGTTTAAGCTTCTATCACTCTAGCAACCCATAATCTACTTATTACTTCCCAATGCCTTCCTCTAGTCTCGAACAATGGTGAAGTGTCATGTAGTCGATGTTCACATAACACCAGTAGAGGAGAGACAACATACATCTCATCAAAATATTGAACGAATACCAAATTCACATGACTACTAATAGAAAGACTTCTCCCATGTCCTCAGGAACAAAAGTAACTACTCACAAAGCATAAACATGTTAATAATCAGAGGGGTATTAATGTGCATATAGGATCTGAACATATGATCTTCCACCAATTAAAACAACTAGCATCAACTACAAGGAGTAATTAACACTACTAGCAACCTACTAGCACCAATCCCGGACTTGGAGACAAGAATTGGATACAAGAGATGAACTAGGGTTTTGAGATGAGATGGTGTTGATGAAGATGTTGATGGAGATTGCCCCTCTCCCGATGAGAGGAGCGTTGGTGATGACGATGGCGATGATTTCCCCCTCCGGGAGGGAAATTTCCCCTGCAGAACAGCCCCGCCAGAACCCTAGATTGGTTCCACCAAGGTTCTGCCTCGTGGCGGCGGAGTTTCGTCTGAGAAGATGGATTATGATTATTTTCCCATCGAAAGAGTCCATATAGCAGAAGATGGTCACCGGAGGGCCACCAGGGGGCCCACGAGGTAGGGGGCGCGCCCAGGGGGTAGGGCGCGCCCCCCACCCTCGTGGGCAGGGTGTGGCCCCCTGGTGAAGTTCTTGCGCTCAATGTTTTTTTATATATTTGGAAAACATCATCCATGAAGTTTCAGGACTTTTGGAGCTGTGCAGAATAGGTCTCTAATATTTGCTCCTTTTCCAGCCAGAATCCCAGCTGCCGGCATTCTCCCTCTTTATGTAAACCTTGTAAAATAAGAGAGAATAGGCATAAGTATTGTGACATAATGTGTAATAACAGCCCATAATGCAATAAATATTGATATAAAAGCATGATACAAAATGGACGTATCAGTACTCGCTTAAGTTTAAAAAATCCTACCGAGTGGTGAGAAACCCTCCGACTCGGGGGCTTAGCTGCAGTCCAGTACTTGCCTAAGTTTAAAAAATCCTACCGAGTGGTGAGCAACCCTCCCACTCGGAGGCTTAGCTGTAGTCCAGTGCTCGCCTAAGTATAAAAAATCCTACCGAGTGGTGAGCAACCCTCCCACTCAGAGGCTTGGCTGCAGTCCAGTACTCGCCTAAGTTTAAAAACATGCTCCATCCTTATCCGCAAGGACGACGAGGTGCAGGTCGACCATGATCTGTCCTCAGAGCTTCGACACAAACACAACGTCTGCTCCATCCTTATCCACAAGGACGACGAGGTGCAGGTCGACCATGATCTGTCCTCGGATCTTCACCACAAATACAACGCCCGCTCCATCCCGATCCGTAAGGACGACAAGGTGCAGACCATGGGCAACACCAAGTACCTCTACCCATGATACTCTCGACTGAGTTGCATCACAGAGTCAGTGACAATTCAAACAGAAGGAACAAGTTCTACTCAAAGAGTTGAAAGATTCAAAAGCAACCAAAGTTCAGATAAATCCTAGAGTTCCAGAACACGGGTTAAAGTACTCGGGCATCAGGCCCAAAGGAGTTTAACGGTTACAAAATCACTCGGCATTCCGAGGCAAATTTAAGGCGAGGCGTAAAGTTTGTTCACTCCACAGGAGGAGGGCTAACAGGCTCGACGAACTCGTCCAGATCAATTCTGTCAGCAATCCGAGTGGCAGCAGCAATGAAGGTTTCGATGAAAGATTGAAGTCATGCCTTTTAGTATTGGCAGCCTTGATCGATGCCAGCTTCTCTTCTCGGACTTCCTTGCGGTGGACACGAACCAACGACAGAGCCACGTCAGCACCGCATCGGGCAGAAGACTTCTTCCATTCCTCCACTCGACCAGGGACCTCATTGAGTCGAGCCATCAGAGACTTGATTTCATTTTGAGGCGTTGCCCCTGGCCAGAGTGTTGTATCAATGCGCGGCACCGCAACCTTCAGGCGTGCAAGGTAACCCGTGACATTGGTGACGCGGGACTCCAGTTGGAGCACGTACATAGCAGCTTCATCACCGACAGGAGAAAGGACGGGGTCCAGACCTGTCTCGACTCGTCCAGTCTCTTCTTCAATGTTCTGGCAGAATTCTGCAGATTCAAGGAGTTAGTGAGTCGACCGGTTCATGATGACTTGCAAACAGCAAATCAGTCGGACAAAGAAAAATACCTTCGAGCATGAGGAACAACTTCTTGGCGAGTGCCCCGAGATAAGCCTCCAGGTCATTTCTCTTACGAGAAATACCTTCGATCTTCTCGTTCAAAGCAACTTTGTCTTTCTTCAGACGAGTCACTTCTTTGTTGGACTCGGTGAGGGATGCCTTTAGCTTGGCATTGTCTTCCTCCAGTGCTCCGACTGAGGCCAACTTCTTATCAACAAGTCCGGTCTTCTCCTTAGCCTCCTTCTGCGCGGCTGTAAGGTCAAGATTCTTCTGTACCAGGGCTTGCTTCATTTTCTCTGAAAGATGTGCACTCGGGTCAAAGAAACGAACAAAAAGATAACTTGAGGGATGGTCAAGATAAACAGTCGATAGGTCGTTACCTTCCGTACCAGCTACTTCGTCTTTGGCCTTTTTCAAGTTCTGATTGGCCAGCTCCAAGTCAAGGTTAAGTTGTCTCTGCTTCTCCTCTAAATCGGCAAACTTGGAGATAAGCTCACATGATTTCTACAGTCCGCAAAAAGATACATCAGTAGACAAGATCAGAGATCATTTGCTTCCGAGTGAATAGAGCTCTAAGACTACTTCAGAATCAAACAGTCTATAGTAGTCTCGAGGACTACACCTAGTGGGTGCACTTGTCGTGCCCCCACTGGTTCGGATTCCACTCGACATGGTCCGCCCAGACCGAGTGGAAGAGTAAAAAAAGAGAGAAGACCGAAGTTACTTTCCGAAGTCAACAAAAGACATTCTCAGACCCCAACTGACTGCCCGCAGTCGACCACGGTCTCGAGGACTACACCCAGTGGGTGCACTTGGCATGCCCCCACTAGTTCGGATTCCGCTCGACATGGCCCGCTCAGACCGAGTGGAAGAGTGAAACAATAAAGACATTTTTGTATCTAGGCCCCCGCCGAATCAGACATTCGACAATGGCCTCGGGGACTACACCTAGTGGGTGCACTCTGCATGCCCCCACTAGCCTAGAACTACAACCGACACAACCTAGTAAACTCAACTGGAAAAATCACTCGACATAAATTCAAACACTTAGCGGGTGTGCAGATGCGAAGTGTAGACTAACAGGAGGATGCACAAAGAAAAGTTTTCAGGTAGCATATCCTAACAGAAGCGCGAAGATAGGAGTTCAGAAGGAAGCCAACTTACCTGGACATTGGCTCGAAGGGCCGCACTGGCGTCATAAGCAGCGTGACTGTTCTCATGCACCGCCTTCACTCACTCCATCATTATGCCAGATTGGCGTATGGCTTCTGCAGTAGCGCCTTCCTGGTCTTCTGGAACGTGATGAGTAGTGAAGAATGGGGTTGACGGTTCAGTCGCGGCAGCTTGGAGTCCCGAGGCATGCGGCTGTGTAGTTGAAGGAAGCACTGGTGCAGTCGACGATGTGGGGCGTTCACTTGATACTAGAACAACGAAAGTAACAGAAGCCCAAGTCACATCTCTAGGCTGTTGAATCAGTGGCTCCACCACCGGCTTCGGTTGGGACGTCTGGCCAGTCGACGCCTTCTTGCTTGAAGTCCTGACCCTCCTCCTTATGGCCCTCTGCGGCACGTCCTCGTCATCATATGGTAACTCAATGACATTGGGTGGAGCTGCAAAACAATCGACTGTGTCTTCAGTCGACTGCTCAAACAGTTGATTAAGTAAAGATGAAATAACAAGAATTATACCTGGTTGAGAGGTGGCCGTGTCTTCCATATCCTCATCGTCATCATCGTTGTAAAGAGAAGTACTAGAAGCGGCACTACAGAAGTCAGATTTCACTCGGTTAGAACAAGATAGTGGGCCAACTAAAGTTTGAATCATGGGAAAACCTAAGAGTTGAGTTCAATAGTTACCCAGAAGCAATGGGGACAGACACTTTGATCTTGGGCAGAGCTTTCCGGGGTTTTGTTGTCATGACTTTGGGCTGCTTGGGAGCTTTTTCAGTCGGGGCAGGGGAAGTCGTCCAAGTACGCTTTAAAGGCTGATCAGTCGGAGGAGTCGTTTTGCCCCGAATGCTTACTGGGTCCAGCCTCTGCTTGGAGCGCCTCTCTGTGCGAGGCGTAGAGTCGACTTCCTCGCCGCTGCTTGAGTCCTCACTCTCCTTGTTTCCTTCTCCGTCCGAGTGCCAGCCGCCGCTATCGCCCCCACTCACCTCTCCCTCTTGCTCTTGCTCTCCGTTGGGAATCGAGCATAGTTCAGTGAAGGTCTGCAAAAGATAGAGTCGAGTGGATATTCGTCAATCTCCAAAGCTAACGCGTGTCAGAGCAAAATACACTCAGAAGGAAAGAATCAAACCTTGTCTGGCTCAGTGGTGTTGTCGAGTGGAGGACCCTTCTAGACCGCCTGGGGTTGTCCTTATTCCTAGTGATGCCTTGCAGCCACAACTCCACCATCTCTACACTGACTGCTTCCGGGTGGATCCGAGTGGTGTCCTCGACGCCCGAGTACAACCACATTGGGTGGTCACGAGCTTGGAGCGGTTGAATGCGTCGACTTAGGAAAGCTTCTAGCAAATCCATACCGGTCACTCCATCACAGACGAGTTGTACCACTCGCTCGACTAACATAGCAACCTCCTCTTTCTCCTCTGGAGTCACTCTCAACGAAGAAGGCTTCTCTACTCGGTCAGTGGAATACGGGGGGAGACCAGTCAACTGACCAGGAGTCGGTTCATCCTTACAGTAGAACCAGGTCGACTGCCACCCCCTGACGGAATCGGGAAGAATCATGGCAGGTAAAGTGCTTTTGTTTCTCATTTGGATCCCTAAACCCCCACACATCTGAATCACATGTCTTCTCTCATCACTCGGATTGTCTTTCTTTACCGACTAGGAGCAGCAAGTGAAAATGTGTTTGAACATGCCCTAGTGTGGTTGACATCCTAGAAAATTCTCACACATGGACACGTAGGCAGCGAGATATGTGATAGAGTTGGGGGAGAAGTGATGAAGTTGAGCCCCGAAGAAATTCACAAACCCTTGGAAGAAAGGATGAGGGGGCAAAGAAAATCCGCGGTCGACGTGGGTGGCAAGCAGGACACACTCACCTGCTTGTGGTTGCGGCTCTGTCTCGTCCCCTGGATGCCGCCAAGACTCATGGGCAATCAGTCCTCCGTCCACCAGATCTTCCATGTCCTCTTTCACGATGTTCGACCAGATCCAGTCGCCCTGGATCCAGCCACACGGCAAGGCAGATCTTGACGATGATCCTCCCCGGCTCGTCTTCTTCCCCTTCGCCTTCATCGTTGCTTTCTTCGCACGCTCCAGAGCGGCGGTCTTGTCCTTCCCCATTACGGCGGAATGGGCTCGAGGTGGGCGGTGGTGTCGAAAGTGAAGACGGAAGCAGTGGAGGAACGGAGGAGGAAGAAGGAGAAATTGAGGCGCATTGTGCAAAATCCCCTAGCTCGACGTCTTATATGGAGTCATTTCCGAGTGGCTGACGACTGGGCCCGGGCGATCCTGTCAAATCCCACAACTGGCGCTCGCTCGGTACATGCCGAAAAAGGTGGCGCGGTGATCGAGGCGCCCCTGCCTAATCCGTCCCGGTTACTGTGGCCTCCTCCGCCCCGCGCGCTTCCCAAAATTTCAAATCCCACATGATCCGGGAACTGCAGAGCAACCTGTCAGACTAAAGATTTCTTTCGTATCAACACTCGAAGCTTATCAGCAAAAGTTCATTCGATAAACTAAGAATGGATCAAGGCGATTGAAAAAGAAGTTGAAGACATCAAGTTGTTCATTGATCCTAACAAGACGCTTCCAAAGCGCAAAAATTGAGTCGGAAGTATTTTCAACTCCTTCTCCACTCGAACCCTGAACCATTCGGGGGCTAATGATGAAGCTATGTACCTAGGGTAGGATCATAGGCCTGACCTAGACACCCTCCCCTAGGACATCGCCCTAAAATCAGAAGCATTCAAGGGACACCATCATCCACTCGACAGAAGCATTCCACTCGGTAGACTCAATGTCACTCGACCATAGCAATAATCACTCGACAGACCGAAGATCGAAAGCCATTCGGAACTGCAACAGTCGGGCGCTTACATTGTAGACTTAATGGTCATTTATGTCACTTTATGGCTAGCGTTACTAGAAATGCCCCATCTTTATGTACCTTAAAACCCTGTGTAACTGAGGGCGGGAGGGGCCTGGCGAACTCTATATAAGCCACCCCCCTCCTCAGGGACAAGGGTTCGCACCGCCTCTAACACCACACACATATAATCCAGTCAACCGCCTCCTAGCACCGAGACGTAGGGATATTACTTCCACCGTGAAGGGCCTGAACTCGTAAATCTTGTGTGTACAACTTCACCATAGCTAGGATCTTGCCTCCTCATACCTACCCCTCATTCTACTGTCAGTCTTAGAACCACGACACAAGTAGCTTAGCAACCTGATGAGACTGCGCTTCTTTGGCGCTCATATCCACCAACTTAAGCTGCATAGCATCAATAAACGTCCTATACTTATGGTTAATCTTGCATAGAGATTGGAGTTCCAGTCGGATTTGAGCGGAAGCATGTATTTCTGCTTGAATTTCAGACTGAAGAAGTCGAACATATTCAGGCGGCGACTTCATCGAGCTTGTGTCACTGAGTAAGTTTGACACTACATCAAGATGTGACTTCATGGTTGTATCCCTACCCTCAACATGTGTTGCCTTCTCCTCTAGAATATGTGTTAGAGGGACAAACAATGGGTTCGTCTCACTATCATTGTGGCAGTTCTTCCTAGCAGCAGTGTTATCACCCTTAAAGAGAAACAAGTAGGTAGATAACAGGTTTTGCACGTATAAGCATCAACGCTGTCAATTCATCTCATTTCTTTGTCAGAAATAAAGATACATGGTTGAAAATAGCATTAACATAATAGGAAATGGCATTGTGCAGGAGCGGCCAGCTTCACCAGACCACTGGATTACAGATCAAGAACACAAGCATAGATGTAGTTCTAAACAACGTATAAACATGAATGGTGAGTGTACTGTCAATTTATACCATTTCAGATTGGTAAATAAAGAGACACGATTTAAATAACATTAATGTAATATGGCATTGTTCATGGTTCAGACATAGCATGATATGACATTGTGCTGTTATTGGTAGTTTCACCACACCACTGGATTACAGATCAAGAACACAAGCATACACATAGTGCTAAAGAAGATAACTTGCTATGTTTAGTTTAATTTACATGTTACGAATAAGGAACTAGGTTGTACAACTAAAGACTGAAAGTGAGAAGGGCAAACTTACATTAGTAGTGAAGACATGCTCTATAAAGGCCTTGTCCATATTGATGGGGGGGGGCAATTCAAGAAGTTTATGTAGACTCTTCTTCAAGAGTATTGCCTTTATCCTACATTTTGTTAAGAGTAAATATAGATGTGAAAATATAGGAACAAATGGCGATTATTTAACTTAAGATGTAGAGTACAAATGTAAATACAACATATAGGAAGAAGGCACTGACAAGAGCAATGCAGAGCTAAACTTCTTCAGTAACATTGGTTTTATTCAATATTTTGGCAAGAGTAAATGTAGATCTGATGTGTATAAAAATGGAGGACAAGGGAAAATAAGCTGCAAAGTGTACATGAAGATCTAGCTGACAAACATAAGTACAATGATGAAGGACAGCAGATACTTACAAGAACAGTGCAGAACTAAATTTCTTCATAAGCATTGGGTTTATTCTACATTAGTTTAAGCATTAATATAGATCTTATAATTTGGAGCGAACAGTGGATAAGCAAGCTATAATGCACAATGATGTCACATAATCCACCAGGTATGAATGTAAGGACATTGATAGGACAATAGGTACTCACAAGAGCAAAGCAGCGACCAGCATAGTTGCGACATCCTAGGTTTTGCGGCGCTAGTTCTATCGCCATTCGCCAATATATGTCGGGTGCTATGTGATTTCTCTGGTAGCACCACCCTTAAGGACTTTGCTTGTACTCCTTCAGGTTCTGCAATCACCCTCTTCCTTTTGGATGTCTGAAACACAAGAACACCATTTGAATGGAAAACATGGTATGACGACAAATGTAATAGGTGTTGACAATGGATGGGCATGGAATCTTCACATATATCATGAGTAAACTAAGCATATGGCGGTGCAACGAAGCAAAAGAAATGCAAGACACCTTATGCAAGATATGTGCAACCAATAAAACCTTATGAAATTAGAACATGCACCTTATTGGGTGAACAGGATAGGCCATCTGCCTTTGACTCCTTGAGCTCAGAATAGTCATTAGGATCATATTCTGAATACGAATCTATTGGTTGGGAGCATGTGAATTTCATTGCATCCACAATGGACCTCAATCCCTTGATGCCAAGTTTGTTACCCATTGAACCGTTCCGCACTATTCTTCTGATGTGCGCATTCTTATATTCATTGTGATTACGTACAATATCTGTAAAGCATAAAAATACAAATAGTAGTGAGATTATCTTTGTAATGCAGAGGATATTGTAATATAATATAGGCTCCCTGTAAACCGTTTTATGCTATCACTGGATTCTGATGAGAGAGCCCATGTGTGTTGTAATATGGTGAGTAGATTAATATAATCTGGCATAACTACACAAAATAGGCTCCCTGTTGGGAGCCCCAGATGTAAGGATAGTTGGTAGATGATAGGTTCATAATATACCATATAGAAAGTTTATTGCCAAACCATGATAACGAGAGTGTAGAGCCAGTAGGAAGATCGTAGTGTAGATAATAGGGGTACACCATAACCACCATAAATAAATCGGGAAAGCGGAACTGGCTGGAAAACACAGGGTTTTGCCGATACTAATATGCAGCCTATCGATCACCTACATGCCAGCTCTATTCATGTGAAGGCGCACAACTGTTACTATCAGTTTAGTCTATCAAAGACCGCGTGGCTCCCACCATTTCTGGGGTATTATGGCAGACCAACTAGAAGTGCGAAATCATTTAGCAGAACCGGCCCAATAGAGCTGTCGACTGCAGATGTCCCTGCTCCCCTTACTAACAAGGAACATACTGCGCTTCCTAAAGAAGAACAGAAGAGGAACATGTTAAAGAACAGAAAGGGAAGCATATTATTGAGATTGCCCTTCTTTCTATACAATGTTGGTTGCCCACCCATGATGAATCAGAGCGCGCAAAGAAATGCAATTCCATGATGTCTCTCTATATGTGGCCACATGCATTTGGAAACTCAATTGGGAGCATTAGCTAACCAATTAAATGTGTGTCTGTTAGCTAATGTCAGTATCATATCACATTCGTATTTGAAGAACCTTAGGACATATGATTGGTGTGATACATCTCCAACGTATCTACAATTTATGAAGTATTCATGATAATATATTATCATTCTTGGATGTTTTACAATCATTTTATAGCAACTTTATATCATTTTTTGGGACTAACCTATTGACCCAGTGCCCAGTGCCAGTTGCTACTTTGCTTGTTTTTTACATCGCAGAAAATCAATATCAAACGGAGTCCAAACACCGCGAAATTTTTTGGAGAATTTTTATGGACCAGAACACCCAGGATGGGCCAGAGCAGCACCTGGGGGGGTGCCCCGAGGGGGGCACAACCCACCAGGGAGCGCCCAGGCCCCCAGGCGCGCCTAGGTGGGTTGTTCCCACCTTGATGGCCTCCTGCACCCCCTCTTTACCATATAAATTCCCAAATATTCCAAAAATCCTCGGGGTTAACCTAGTTCAGAAGTTCCGCCGCCGCAAGGCTCTGTAGCCACCGAAAACCAATCTAGACCCCGTTCCGGCACCCTGCCGGAGGGGGGAATCATCTCTGGTGGCCATCTTCATCATCCCGGCGGCCACCACGATGAGGAGGGAGTAGTCCACCCTCGGGGCCGAGGGTTTGTAACAGTTGCTATGTGTTTAATTTCTCTCTCTCTCTCTCTCGTGTTCTTGAGATGTCACGATCTTGATGTATCGCGGGCTTTGTTAATATAGTCAGATCATATGGTGTTTCCCCTCTCTATCTTGTTGTGATGAATTGAGTTTTTCCCTCTGAGATTTCATCGTTATCAGATTGAATACTTTTATGGATTTGAGAACACTTGATATATGTCTTGCAATTGAATACTCGTGGTGACAATGGGGTATCGTATTGATTCACGTGATATATTTTTTGTCACTCAACTCGCGGATTCCCGAGGTGACATTGGGGTAATCTATGCATAGGGGTTGATGCACGTTCTTGTCTTTGTTTCTCTGATAGAAATCTTGGGGCACTCTTTGAAGTTCTTTGTGTTGGATTGAATATTAGGAACCTGAATTTGCTTTGGTGTTATTTTAGTATGAACTCTTGGTTAGATCTATCGGAAAGAATAGCTTCATGTTATTTTAGTACGAACTCTAGGATAGATTGATCGGAAAGAATAGCTTTGAGGTGGTTTTGTACCCTACAAACAATTCCGTCTTATGTTCTCTGCTAGATAGGAACTTTGGAGTGATTCTTCATTGCACGTTGAGGGACGGTTATATGATCCAATTATATTAGCACTGTTGAGAGATTGCACTAGCGAAAGTACGGACCCTAGGCCTTGTTTTTAAGCATTGCAATACCATTTTTGTGCCCGTTTAGTATTTGCTACCTTTCTGTTTTTATTTATTCAGATTATAAAAATATATTTCTACCATCAATTTTACACTTTTATCATCATCTCTTCGCCGAACTAGTGCACCTATACAATTTGCCATTGTATTGGGTGTGTTGGGGACACAAGAGATTTCTTGTATTTGGTTGCACGGTCGTTTGAGAGAGACCATCTTCATCCTACATCTCTCACGGATTGATAAACCTTAGGCCATCCACTTGAGGGAAAATTGCTACTGTCCTACAGAACTCTGCGCTTGGAGGCCCAACATGTGTCTACAAGAATAAAGTTGCGTAGTAGACATCAAGCTCTTTTCTGGCGCCATTGTCGGGGAGGTGAGTGCATGAAGGTATATCTTTAGATCTTGCAATTGAATCTTTTAGTTTCTTGTTTTATCACTAGTTTGGTTTATAAAAGAAAACTACAAAAAATGGAATTGAGTTTGCATCATATTATTCATCTTTACAATGTATTTCGTGAAAATGATGGAAAGGAAAATTGTGCTCAGTTGGTAGAAGAAGAATTTAATAATATGTTTGGCATAAATGATGAGCATGATTGTAATGTTGTTAGTATGAATTCTTTGAATATCCATGATGCTAATGTGTAACACCCACGATGCGGCTATATCTCCCATGTATCGGAGCACGACTTAGAGGCATAACCGCATAGTAGGCATGTCGCAAGAGGGGTAATCTTTACACATCCCATGTACTGAATAAGAAAGGGATAAAGAGTTGGCTTACAATCGCCACTTCAAACGATACAAAAATATATCATACATCATCCAGAATACAATCAAGGTCCGACTACTGAAGCAAAATAAAAGAAGACAACCCCAATTGCTAGATCCCCGATCGTCCCTACTGGGCTCCACTACTGATCAACAGGAAAAGACACAAAGCAACGATCTAGATCTTCATCAAGCTCCCACTTGAGCTCGGTTGCATCACCTGCACTGGTATCATCGGATCTTGCAACTGTTTGGAATTATCTGTGAGTCACGAGGACTCAGCAATCTCACACCCGCGAGATCAAGACTATTTAAGATTATGGGTAGGAAAGGGTAGTGGAGCTGCAGCAAGCACTAAGTATATATGGTGGCTAACATACGCAAATAAGAGCGAGAAGAGAAGCAACGCAACGGTCATGAAACTGGAAATGATCAAGAAGTGATCTTGAATCTACTTACGTTCAAGCATAACACAAGAACCGTGTTCACTTCCCGGACTCCGCTAGAAAGAGACCATCACGGCTACACACGTGGTTGATGCATTTTAATTAAGTTAAGTTTCAAGTTCTCTACAACCAGACATTAACAAATTCCCATCTGCCACATAACCGCGGGCACGGCTTTCAAAAGTTCAAACCCTGTAGGGGTGTCCCAACTTAGCCCATCACAAGCTCCCACGGTCAACGAAGGATATTCCTTCTCCCGGGAAGACCCAATCAGTCTCGGAATCCCGGTTACAAGACATTTCGACGATGGTAAAACAAGACCAGCAAAACCACCTGATGTGCCGACAATCCCAATAGGAGTCGCACGTATCTCGTTCTCAGGGCAACACCGGATGAGACAGGCTATGAGTAAAACCAAACCTCGAGTTTCCCCGAGGTGGCCCCGCAGGCGGCTCGGTTTGGACCAACACTTAGAGAAGCACTGGCCCCGGGGGGGGGGGGTTAAAATAAAGATGACCCTTGGGTTGGCCGACCCGAGGGAAGGGTAGGTGGTGGTGAGGCAAATGGTAAAACCAAGGTTGGGCCTTGCTGTAGGAGTTTTATTCAAAGCGAACTGTCAAGGGGTTCCCATAACACCCAACCGCGTTAGGGACGCAAAATCAAGGAAAATAACACCGGTATGACGGAAACTAGGGTGGCAAGAGTGGAACAAAACACCAGGCATAAGGCCGAGCCTTCCACCCTTTACCAAGTATATGGATACGTTAATTAAATAATAGATATTGTGATATCCCAACATATCCATGTTCCAACAAGGAACAAACTTCATCTTCACCTGCAACTAGAAACGCTATAAGAGGGGCTGAGCAAAGCGGTAACATAGCCAAACAACGGTTTGCTAGGAAAGGAGGGTTAGAGGCTTGACATGGCAATATGGGAGGCATGATATAGCATGTAGTAGGTATCGCGGCATAGCAATAGAGCGAACAAATAGCAAGCAAAGATAGAAGTGATTTTGAGGGTATGGTCATCTTGCATGAGATCCCGCAAGGAAGAAGAACAAGTCCATGAAGAAGACAAACAGACGTACTCGAACGGATCCTTACAAACGCGACGTTATCGGAACTAACCCGAAGAAGCAAGACCGGAAAGAAGCAGACAACATAGTAAACGACCATCACATAAGCATGGCATGATGCACAACCAAGTATGATGCATGACCGGTTTAAAGAGGCATGGCATGGCAAAATGCACAAATAAACCTACAAATTAAGTGGAGCTCAATATGCAACTCCGTTGCATATTGACGAAACACCACATTCAAGTTATTTAGTTCGATCTCGTTTATGTACCCATCAATATTAAATGTTGTTAAACATGGCAAGAGGTGAAGCATATGAAACTACCTATCTAGGCAAGTTGAAATGAGGTCGGATATAACAAACAACAAATCCGGAAAATCCCCATGTGCATATTTTAGATTTGGTACTGTTCTGCCCTAAACCATATTTTAGAGTTGTTAAACATGCAAATTAATGTCACCATGTTAAACTAGGCATTTTTCTACCCCAAATACATATAAAGTTTATTTAAAATGGAGCTACGGTTATTTAGTTATGAAATAAATCATTTTAGCAACATATTTATGCAAATTAATTTAAAAAACACATTTAAACATTTTTAACATGATTGAAAGTTGGATATTATTAAATTACATGAATATCTACTCATGTTTCATACATGGCATGTTTTATTTGGATGCATGGTTATTTAGTTGTTGGCATTTTAAAATCATGGCAGTTCTGAAAATATGCATGCACTGGTTAAAAGAATAAATTCATCCTGGAAAAAACACACTAAATGGGCCGAAATAGTGAACGCAGGATAACTGAACAACGCTCATGAGCGAGGGTGTGGGTCGGTGCTCGCATCGGGCCATTGGGCCTGAAGCGGAGAAGCAGAGGCAGGCCGGGGTAAGCAGAGGCCCACGAGCGAGCGAGGCACTCGTTTCAGGACGCAGCAGAGGAGCGACCGAGGCTGGTCAACATGGGCGAGCAGAGGCATAGCACCGCGATGCAGAGGATGCAGGCACACGTTCGTCTCCCTTGCTCGAATAGAAGCAGAGGAAGAAGGCACGACGGCTGCGGGTCTTGGGCGCGGGAGGTCGATCCAGACCGGATCTGGCGAGGAAGCAGCTTGGCGGCGCCGGGCTTGAGAGGAGGGCGTCGGCCATGATGTGGAGATCCTCCGTTCGTGGCGCTCGTGCTTGTGCATGTGTGAGGAGGGCCTCGCCGGGTTCATGCGGAAGGAGTACAGGAGGCGCGCGAGGAGGGACTTGGCGCTGTCGAGGATGACGGCCTCAGGTTAGGGGAGCTCGGGCGCAGGACGAGGTGATCGGCGGCAGAAACGGGGCGGCGGTGAGGAACTCTTGGCGCGAATCCATGGCGGCGCTGGACGCCGGTGACGGGGCGCAGGGGTCCAGAAACCGTGAGGAGGCGAGGGGCGGCCATGGCGCTGGAGCTCCTGTGAGAGGAACGGGAGGGAGAGAGAGGTTAGAGAAGAAAGGAGCCTCGGGAAGGAGGAGGAAGGACAGGGAGGAGGCCGGTCCTGGTGGTTGGGTTCGCCGGCTGCGATGACGCCATGGAGGGAGGATAGGGGATCAGGTGCGGCTGCGCTGAAAACCAGGAGGTGGTCGGAGGCTGCTAGGGGTTGGGGGATGGATCCCGAGAGATTTGAGTGGGTGGCGGCACATGATGGGATGGATGGGACATCTCCTAAAAATTAGGGTTTCGTCTGGTTATAAATAGGTAGGGGAACTAGATGCTGGCGATTTGGTACCTCCGATCAAAATCGGACGTTCCGGAAAAATAGACTAGGGAGTCCAAATAAGAAAATGGTGATGTTTTATAGATGTTAGGGGATGATCCGGACCCAACGGTGATGACTGCCCGGGTCGGGTTCGGGACAACTTTCGGACGCGCGTGTGAGGAGGACCGCGGGCTGATGAGAGAGGTTACGTTGGCCCTGGCAGTAGGTGGTGGACTGTGTAGACGGTCTATGGGGGAAAAGAGAGGGATAACCCGGCAACAGTTTTCGGAGACCGAAAACGTCTGACGTTTGACCGGCTATACTGCCGCTATAGTTATCCGTTGGGGCATCAAACGAACTCCGAATGCGATGAAACTTGGCAGGCGGCCTATCTACACTATAGCAACACCACATGCCAACTTTCAACCCATTCCGAGAACATTTTATGGCCACCTATAAAATAATATTTCGGACATGCTGTGGGCGCGTGCAAGTGTGTCTGGGCTCAGAACGGACAACGGAGAGAACTGGGAGACCCGGACAAATGCAAGTTTTGAAAACATGATGATGCAAATGCGCATGATGACATGACAAGATGCGACACGCAAGCAAATGACAAGGCAACAACAACGAATAACTAGAAGACACCTGGCGCGTCGGTCTCGGGGCGTCACATAATGATATGCAAAGCTACAAGCTTGGGGATGCTATATTTGATGGAGATGATATTTTTAGTCCCCCAAGATTTGATGTGCAAATTTGTTATAATGATTTCATGCCTCCTATTTATGATGATTATAATGATGAAAGTGGATTTGAAGAGGTCATGACTTTATTTAATGATGAATCCACCATTTTGGATGAGGCTTCAATTGACTATGATAACAAAGTTGCCATCTATGATGATTATGGTGATGACATGTATGATATAAAGAATAATGACAACCATGAAACTTGTCATCATTATTTTAATTTTCACTCTCATGATAGTTATTTTGTTGAGTTTGCTCCCACTAGCATTCATGAGAATAAATTTGCTTATGTGGAGAGTAAAAAAATTTCTATGCTTATGCATCATGAAAAGAATGATTTATGTGATAGATATATTGTTTAATTCATTCATGATGCTAGTGAAAATTATTATGAGAGAGGAACATTTGCTTGTAGGTATTGCAATAATATCGAGTTTCCTTTCTATGTGTTGAAAATCTTGAAGTTATGCTTATTTTGCCTTCCTATGCTAGTTGGTTCTTGTTCCCACAAGTTTTTTGCTCACAAAATTCCTATGCATAGGAAGTGGGTTAGGATTAAATGTGCTTGCCATGTGTTTCATGATGCTCTCGTTATGTTTCAGTTCTTTACTTTTATGTGAGCATCAATGAAATCATCATGCCTAGCTAAAATGCATTAAATAAAAACAACCCAACACTTTTACCTATTATTTTTGTGTGTTCACACGATTAAGCTACTCTAGTAATCATGCTTTATTGCTTTCGTTTCAATAAAGTGCCAAGTAAGACCTTTGGGATGGCTTACGGTGATAGTTGATTTGATCTTGCTGAAAAACAGAAACTTTTATGCTCAGTAAAACAATTTTCATTTTTAACAAAAGCGTGATAAAATGTTGTTCTTTTTCCAGAAGATTAATAGACAAATTTCTCAGGTTTTCCTATTTTTCAGAATTTTTGGAGTAGCATAAGTATGGTTGGAGTACAGATTACTACAAACGTTCTGTTTTTAACAGATTCTGTTTTCAATGCATAGTTTGTTTGTTTTCTAGTTTCCATGGCTTATATTGCTCAATATAAATTGTGGAAATGATATGCTACAGTAGTAATTGTGTGAGAACAATTATGAATCTTGTCTTTGATAGTACCAAAAGTGAAATGGTTTGCTCTTTATCATACTAACCTATCTCACAAAGTTCCGTTAAGTTTTGTGTGATTGAAGTTTTCAAGTTTTGAGTGAGATGTCGATATGAGGAGAATAAAGAGTGACAAGACCCTATGATTGGGGATGCCCAAGGCACCCCAAGGTAATATTCAAGGAAGATCTAAGCAACTAAGCTTGGGGATGCCCCAGAAGGCATCCTCTCTTTCGTCTTCAACGTTATTGGTAACCTCACTTGGAGCTATGTCTTCATTCATCACATGATATGAGTTTTACTTGGAGCATCATTTTATTTTGTTAGGATTTGCTTGATTTTATTTATAATAATGTTTTGAATCTTTTATTTCCATAGAAGTGGCAATGTAACCTTTGCCATGCTTATTTTTCAAGTGTACATGTTGCTGTTTGAAAACATAAAGTTTACTACTGTTGCAAAAATTCCCTAGAAAGGTCAGAATGTGATAAAATGTTGATTTTTTTGCAAAATGATATATGATAAATTTATACAGTGTGGTAAATTTTCATAACTTTTTAAGTTAGGCATGTATTAATACTCTTGCATTCTTTACGGACTGTACTGTTTTGGCAGATTGCTGTTATGTTTGCATTGTTTGCATATGTTTGCTTGTTTAATGATTTTATTTGAGGATAGGAGTATTAAATATGCAGAGGCATTTAGTATGCAATGCTGAATAATATTTTTAGTGATTTTCTACAGTAGAGAATGATAAGGTTTTTGCATTGGTTTATACTAACTTATCTCACAAGTTCATGTTGAGTTTTGTGTGGATGAAGCTTTTGAGATTTAGGAAAACCGTGATATGAGAAGAATTAAGGAGACATAAAAACTCAATCTTGGGGATGCCTAAGGCATCCCAAGATAATATTCAAGAAGTCTGAAGCATCTAAGGTTGGGGATGCCCCGATAGGCATCCCACCTTTCTTCTTCAACAATTAACGGTTAGTACCGGTTGAGGCTAAGTTTTTGCTTCTTCACATGAGTTGCGCTATTCTTAGAATGTCATTTTATTTTCATTTTGCTTGATTTTTTTAATAAAATACTTAGATCTTAAAGTTTTTAAATAAAATAGAGTCCTCAAATAGTTGCCATGGAGGCTAGGTAAGCGACATTCACATCCCATCAACGAAGCTCTTTTCTATGGAATTGCTCTTGTGCTTCACTTATATCTTTTTGAGCACGGTGTGCTTTAGTATTTTTGAAGAAATTATCTCTTGCTTAACTTAAATTAATTTGAGAGAAAGAAATATTATGCTCATGATCTTCATTTATATCTTTTTGGAGTAGCTTGTCATTTACTCTTGTGCTCCACTTATATCATATGAGTAAATTGTTGAATAAATTTAATGTCATGAAGTTGAAATCATATCATCCCTGGTGGTAGCCTCACATTCAGTTTAGAAAGTGAAATCTTTTGAGGCTTGACAATCACAATATTGGACATACAAGCAATTCATGAATAATTAGTATCATGGAAATCTTTTGTGATTCTGAGCCCCCATCAAAATATTATATGCCAAAATTGTTGACATTGGACAAGGAAGACAACGTAATGGTTTCTGTTTGTTCATATTCACATAGAAGTTATATTGTTATAGATCCTTCAACATGTGGTGCTTGCCCCCCATCTTTGCTAGCCAAAAATTCCGCACCAAGTAGAGATACTACTTGTGCATCCAAAAACCCTTAAACCCAAATTTTATTTTCAAGAGTCCAGCATACCTACCTAAGGATTGAGCAAGATCCTTCAAGTAAGTTGTCATCTGTGCAATAAGGAAATAAAAATTGCTTCTAAAAGTGTGAGATCATTTAGTGTAAGAGAAAATTGAGCGTTGTACGAACTTGTGATGGTGAAGAATAAAAGTGATAGACTGCATAATAAAGGTTTCCATCACAAGGGGCAATACAACGTGACGTTCTTTTGCACTAAGGGGTTAAGCATACAAACAAATAAGCGCATGGCAACCTCTACTTCCCTCTGCGATGGGCCTATCTTTTACTTTTATGTATTTACTTTTATGCAAAGAGTCAAAGTTCTTCTCTCTATTCCTTTTTATTTTTCACTTTTGGCAAGCATCATGTGGTGAGGAAAGATCTAGGCACATATATCCAGTTCGATACGGGTAGCATGAGTTATTATCGTTGATATCACCCTTGAGGTGAATACGTTGGGAGGCAAAACAATAAGCCTGTATCTTTCTATGTGTCTAGTTGAAACGTTTTGCTCATGTGTATGCGGTGAGTGTTAGCAATCATAGAAGACTATATGATGGTTGAGTATGTGGAGCTCTTACTTAAACTCTGTTGAATAAGTTGAATTGCAATTGCTTGGTGACCGAGAACATAGGTTGTTGAGTTTCAAGAGAGTTCATTGTGTGAACCTTAACATGTGAATTGGTTGCTACTTTAACATGAGAAGTTTCATAAGAAAGAATTGATGTTGTGTGATGACCCAAAAGTATAGGGGATCTATCGTAGTCCTTTCCATAAGTAAGAGTGTCGAACCCAACGAGGAGCAGAAGGAAATGATAAGCAGTTTTCACTAAGGTATTCTATGCCAGCACTGAAATTATCGGTAACAGATAGTTTTGTGATAAGGTAATTTGTAACGGGTAACAAGTAATAATAGTAAATAAGGTGCAGAAAGATGGCCCAATCCTTTTTGTAGCAAAGGACAAGCCTGTACAAACTCTTATATAAAGGAAAACGCTCCCAAGGACACATGGGAATTATCGTCAAGCTAGTTTTCACCATGTTCATATGATTCGCGTTCGGTACTTTGATAATTTGATATGTAGGTGGACCGGTGCTTGGGTACTGCTCTTACTTGGACAAGCATCCCAGTTATGATTAACCCCTCTTGCAAGCATCCGCAACTACAAAAGAAGTATTAAGGTAAACCTAACCATAGCATGAAACATATGGATCCAAATCAGCCCCTTACGAAGCAACACATAAACTAGGGTTTAAGCTTCGGTCACTCTAGCAACCCATCATCTACTTATTACTTCCCAATGCCTTCCCCTAGGCCCAAACAATGGTGAAGTGTCATGTTTTCGACGTTCACATGACACCACTAGAGGAAAGACAACATACAACTCATCAAAATTTCGAACGAATACCAAATTCACATGACTACTTATAGCAACACTTCTCCCATGTCCTCAGGAACAAACGTAACTACTCACAAAGCATATTCATGTTCATAATCAGAGAGGTATTAATGTGCATAAAGGATCTGAACATATGATCTTCCACCAAGTAAACCAACTAACATCAACTACAAGGAGTAATCAACACTACTAGCAACTGATAGGTACCAATCTGAGGCTTTGAGACAAAGATTGGATATAAGAGATGAACTAGGGTTTGATATGAGATGGTGCTGGTGAAGATGTTGATGGAGATTGACCCCCTCACAATGAGAGGATCGATGGTGATGACGATGGTGATGATTTCCCCCTCCCGGAGGGATGTTTCCCCGGCAGAACAGCTCCGTCGGAGCCCTAGATTGGTTCCGCCAAGGTTCCGCCTCGTGGCGGCGGAGTTTTGTCCCGAGAGCTTTCTTGTGATTTTTTCCAGGGCAAAAGACTTCATATAGCCAAATATGGGCACCGGAGGCCTGCCAGGGTGCCCACGAGACAGGGGGCGCTCAGGGGGTAGTGCCCGCCCCCACCCTCATGGATGGTGGGTGGTCCCCTCTGGTGCTTCCTTCGCCCAATATTTTATATATATTCTAAAAATGACTCCCGTGGAGTTTCAGGACTTTTGGAGTTCTGCAGAATAGGTCTCTAATATTTTCTCCTTTTCTAGCCAAAATACCAGGTGCCGGCATTCTCCCTCTTCATGTAAACCTTGTAAAATACGAGAGAATAGGCATAAGTATTGTGGCACAATGTGTAATAACAGCCCATAATGCAATAAATATCGATATAAAAGCATGATGCAAAATGGACGTATCAACTCCCCCAAGCTTAGACCTCGTTTGTCCTCAAGTGGAAGCCGATATCGAAAAATATGTCCACATGTTCAGAGATAGAGGTGTCGATAGAATGAAATACGGACATGAGGGCATCATGATCATTCTTATAACATCAACATATATATATTGTCATATGATTTCTTATGCTAAATTAACAATCTTATTCACAATGTAAAGTATGAATTAGAAACTTCATTGAAAACTAACAAAACTATAATCCGAGTCATTGAAGCAATTGCAATTTATCATAACATCGGAAAGAGTCAATATAAGAGCTTTTCAGTAAGTCCACATACTCAACTATCATTTAGTCTTTCGCAATTGCTAACACTCACGCAATACTTATGGGTGTGAAGTTTTAATCGGACACAGAGAAATATAGGGGCTTATAGTTTTGCCTCCCAACCTTTTACCTCAAGGGTAATGTCAACAATAATAGTTTATGAAAACCCACATCCAATTAGCTATATATATCAGGATCTTTCCAACACACAGTGCTTGCCAAAGGATAAAATGTAAAAAAGAAAGGTGAAAATCACCATGACTCTTGTATAAAGTATAGGACAAAAATAAAAGATACGCCCTTCACAGAGGGAAGCAGAGGTTGTCATATGTTTTTATGGTTGGATGCACGAAATCTTAATGCAAAAGAACGTCACTTTATATTGCCACTTGTGATATGGACCTTTATTATGCAGTACGTCACTTTTATTTCTTCCACATCACCAGATCGTATAAAGCTTATTTTCTCCACACTAATAGATCATACATATTTAGAGAGAAATTTTTATTGCTTGCAACAATGACAACTTACTTGAACGATCTTACTCAATCCATAGGTAGATTGAAGGAAATATGCCCTAGAGGCAATAATAAAGTTGTTATTTATATTTCCTTATATCATGATAAATGTTTATTATTCATGCTAGAATTGTATTAACCGGAAACTTAGTACATGTGTGGATACATAGACAAACAGAGTGTCACTAGTATGCCTCTACTTGACTAGCTCGTTGAATCAATGATGGTTATGTTTCTTAACCATAGACATGAGTTGTCATTTGATTAATGGTATCACATCATTAGAGAATGATGTGATTGAATTGACCCATCCATTAGCTTAGCACGACAATCGTTTAGTTTGTTGCTATTGCTTTCTCCATAACTTATACATGTTCCTACGACTATGAGATCAAGCAACTCCCGAATACGAGAGGAACACTCTGTGTGCTCTATAGGTGTCTCCGATGGTACTTGTTGAGTTGGCATAGAACGAGATTAGGATTTGTCGCTCCGATTGTCGGAGAGGTATCTCTGGGCCCTCTCGGTAATGCACATCCATATAAGCCTTGCAAGCGATGTAGCTAATGAGTTAGTTTTGGGATGTAGCATTACGGAACGAGTAAAGAGACTTGCCGGTAACGAGATTAAACTAGGTATTGAGATATCGACGATCGAATCTCAGGCAAGTAACATACTGGTGACAAAGGGAACAACATATATTGTTATGCGGTTTGACCGATAAAGATCTTCGTAGAATATGTAGGAACCAATATGAGCATACAGGTTCCGCTATTGGTTGTTGACCGGAGATGTGTCTCGATCATGTCTACATAGTTCTCGAACCCGTAGGGTCCGCACGCTTAACGTTCGATGACGATCGGTATTATGAGTTTATGTGTTTTGATGAACCGAAGGTAGTTCGGAGTCCTGGATTTGATCACGTCATGATGAGGAGTCTCGAAATGGTCGAGACATAAAGATCGATATATTGGAAGCCTATGTTTGGACATCGGAATGGTTCCAGATGAGTTCGGGCATTTTCCGGAATACCGGGAGGTTACCGGAACCCCCCGGGGAGTATATGGGCCTTATTGGGCTTTAGGGGAAAGAGAGAGGGGCTGCCTAGGGAAGGTCGTGCGCCCCCCAAGGCCTAGTACGAATAGGACTAGGGGGGGAGGGGTGGCGCCCCCTCCTTCCTTCTCTTATCTCCTTCCCTTCCTTCTCTCCTACTCCTACATGGAAAGGGGGGAATCCTACTCCTGGTGGGAGTAGGATACCCTAGGGAGTGCCATAGTAGAGGGCTGGCCCTCCCCCTCCTCCACTCCTTTATATACGAGGGAGGGGGGCACCCCATAGACACACAAGTTGATCATTGATCTCTTAGCCCTGTGCGGTGCCCCCCTCCACCATAATCTACCTCGGTCATATCGTAGCGGTGCTTAGGCGAAGCCCTGTTCTGGTAGCATCATCATCAGCGTCACCACGCCGTCGTGCTGACGAAGCTCTCCCTCCATACTCTGCTGGATCGTGAGTTCGTGGGACGTCGCCGAGCCGAATGTGTGCAGATCGTGGAGGTGTCGTACCTTTGGCGCTAGGATCGGTCGATCGTGAAGACGTACGACTATATCAACCGCGTTGTCATAACGCTTCCGCTTACAGTCTACGAGGGTATGTGGACAACACTCTTCCCTCTCATTGCTATGCATCACCATGATCTTGCGTCTGCGTAGGATTTTTTTTGAAATTACTACATTCCCCAATAGTGGCATCCGAGCCAGGTTTATGCGTAGATGTTATATGCACGAGTAGAACACAAAGGAGTTGTGGGCGTGGGTATATACATATTGCTTGCCGTCACTAGTTGTTTCTTGATTCGGCGGTATTGCTGGATGAAGCGGCCCAGACCGACATTACGCGTATGCTTACGCGAGACTGGTTCTACCGATGTGCTTCGCACATAGGTAGCTGTTGGGTGTCAGTTTCTCCAACTTTAGTTGAATCGGATTCAATGAACAAGGTTCTTTCTGAAGATCAAAAATCAATCACTATACCGCGTTGTGGTTTTTGATGCGTAGGTAAGAACAGTTCTTGCTCAGTCTGTACCAGCCACGTCAAACTTGCAACAACAAAGTAGAGGACGTCTAACTTGTTTTTGCAGGGCATGTTGTGATGTGATATGGTCAAGACATGATGCTAAATTTTATTGTATGAGCTTATCATGTTTTGTAACACAGTTATCGTGTAACATCCCAAATTTTTAATTTGGAATGTTATTCATTAGATCATCACTACATATCATATTTTTATTTGCTTTTTTCCTGATCCAGAAATTCTACGCAACTCAAGGACCCACGGAGAGAGTTGGGGATTTCGTTATTTTCCTATTTGGGTTTTCTCAAATTTTGAAAATAGGATCATTTGATTTGATTTATTTTATCTTCAATTATTTCTATTATACAAATATGAGAGAGGGAATAAAATGACTTTCCCAAAATAAAGAAATATTGAAGATTTAATAAAAAATCAAATAAGATTTTATTTTGGAGTTTTTGGCTAGTTTATTTGAATTTAGGAAAAATTGCACGTTTTTCAAAACTGCATTTTAGGGCCAAGAAAATGTTCATCTCGTTCTAAATATTTTATTTAGGCGGTGAAAATTTATTTTGGCATTTTTAGAATTTTATTTCATTTTCTAGAATTTTTCTTAGTTTTGGCGGAATTTGTTTAAAAAAAAGGTACCGCGCGCCCGACTGGGCCGAAGGCCCAGCCGAGCCAGGCCAGGCGCGCGCCCGCCGCTGCCTTCCCCGCGGGAGCCCGCACCGCTGCCGCAGCCGAGTCCGGCCGGGGCAGGCCTCCCGAGGCCGACCCCGACCCGGCGCCCCCTTCCCCAAGCCGCGCCACCCCCCTCTTATAAATACCCCACCGCCGCCGCCTCACCCCGCCATCTCGACCCACCCCGCCTCCCGCAGCCGCCGCTCGCCGCCGCAGCCGCCGCCGCCGCCACTTGCCGCACCCACTGCCGCCGCTTGCTGCGCCGCCCGCCGCCAACACCGCCCCACCCCGCCGGAGCCCCGAGCCGCCAGAGTCCGACAAGGTAGCCGCGCCGTTCGCCGCCGGTTTTCCGAAGAAAACTGATTCAGTTTTTTTGAAAACCCTAGGTTTTTTATTTTTATTTTTATTTTTGTTAGATCGGTTTTATCGGTTCTTTTATTTAGCGAGCGTTTGCTCGTTCGTTCGTTTTAACGGACGAGTTCACCGTTTAGTTTTAGATAATGAACGTTTGTTCGTTAATCTGTTCATCAGTTTTCTCTTTTTCTCAGATTTTCCGTGATTATTTCTGATCGCGATTTCTGATCCGATTTTCGTTTTAGTATAACTTTTCACTCGTTTAATCGAATCAGGCGATTCAAGTGCCTAGAGTTTCGTCTCGAAACCCTCTTTTCGTTTAACCAACTCAATCAAGTTTTTGCTTCTATAAATTTGACTTAGGTCCAGATTAGCAATCGAAGCTTGTTTTCTTTCGCTGTTTGTCTTTCGTTGTTTCGTTTGATTTCTTTCTTTTTGCAACCGGGGTTCTTAAGTTGAACTTTCTGGTTAGATCTCTTATTTGAGTTTTACATGTGCATTAGATGAGTACTTATTGTATGCTTGTTTGTTTGTTTGCGTTAGAGTACCCGGAGTGCGCCGCTTGCTACTTCGAATCTCTAGGTTTCACGGATCATCAGCAAGGCAAGTAACACTTTGGTCATACCTATTTACTACCAAGTTTTATTGCATTAGATCAATCCTCAAACCATTGCATGAATAGGATCTGATTAATATGTGGGTTTTGGGAAGTAGATGAGGTAGTACCTATTACCTGTTTTATTATCAAACCCTGGGAGTTACTTCTACGTTTGGTTATGCCATGCTATGCTTGTAGACGTGGATTGGGTTTGAGTGTATCCATGACAGATGTGAGAATGTTAATTAATGGTTCAACTTAAGGTGGCAACTTTAATACACATCTTGGGTGGATTGAGGCACCTGGGTATTCCAGCGATTGCCTATTTTTCTTTATGGACCGCCACCCAGGCTCAAAGGGATCATGAGATTATTCATACTAGAAACTTCCGTGTGCAGCCACAAGCTACTATGGGCTCTAGCATAGTTGATTAAGTCGTGCGAACTCTTACAGTGGTAGACTAGCAGATGTAGGGGAAACTAGGTGTAACGGTCGATCATAAGGTGCTAGCGCTTCTGAAAGACTATGTCTCGGTCATCCGTTTCTCAAACACCATGTAGTGTGAGAATCCCAACGGAGGAGATCGAGTCTTATGGGGAAAAGTGCACAAACCTCTACAGACTGTATAAACTAATCATGATTAGCCGTGTCCCCGGTTATGGACGTCTTGAGTATCTAGTACTTGGATTATCATGTGAATCTCATCATGTGACTTTAATTAATTTTGTTGGGTTTTAATGATGATGTTTAATTGGGATTGAGAGGGTGTCTACACTCTCAATGTTTAACAACCACCATGATAGTTAAATGAAATTTATTCCTTTGCAGTAGGGGAAAATTGGCTTTATGCAAAACTGTAACCACAGAGCTTTCCACCAGCCACTTATGCATGTAGTATAGCCTATTTCTATTCACTACTCTCTATTTGTTACATTGCTAGCATATTCCATGTGCTGACCCGTTTTCGGGCTGCAACATTTATGTTGCAGACTTTTCAGATGACGAGTAAGGAGCCTTAGGTCGTGGTTCTATACTCAGTGATGCCGTTGGAGTTGATGGACTCACTTATCTTCCAAGCCTTCGGCTGTTATCGTTATTAGATGGCCTTAAGTCATATTATTTGTAATAAGTTCTGTTTTGAGACACTCAATGTAATAAGTGTGTGATTGCTACTCTGTTATAAATCCTTCAAGTACTGTGCGTGTCAGCATTACTGATCCAGGGATGACACTGAAGCACAGAGACTTGACCGCCTGAGGTCGGGTCGCTACAAGATGGTATCAGAGCACACGCTGACTGTAGGACACGACCACTAAGATAAAGACCTAGATCACCACTCTCTTCTCATTTCTGACTTCTCATCTTTTCTACTCTTTTAGGATGGCGGATGCAAGGAACAAGTTCACGCAACCGGATGAAGATACACCCTTTGGATGCCACCTGAAGGAAGTCACTAAGTACCTGAACATCGGAGTACCAAGCTTCACCGGGACCTACAACGCCACTTTACCCGAAGAGGAGCGCTGGATGATTCAAGTTCAAGTTCCAGGAAGAACGTTTGCGCCAGTCACCGAGCCCATAGAGTTTTCCTTTGATGCACCAACCTGGAGTCTAGGAAAGAGCATGGAAGCCCACATCACCATGGGACATATTGGAGAAGTTTACCGCAATGATCTCAAGGATACTATCTACCAGATTTGTGGGCGCCGAGATGACCAATGGGAGATGATCAGCACTAGCAAGGATAGATCAATTGCAGCTTTTATCCAGGAGTTAAACCAGCACATTCGACGTCAGGAGAACCAGATGTGCGCAGGCATGATAGATCTGAAGAAGGCGATGACAAGAATCATGGAGCTGGAGAAAGAACTCAAGGCTACACATGAAGATTATGAGGAGGAAATCGTCGTACTAGTGAAGAATGACGACCTGTTAAGAAGATCAGAACATTCATGGGAGACCCCACACCAGTAGAAGAAGACGAAGAACCCAAGGAGATTCGCCCGGAAGACTACATCATCATCGACGACACCGACTCTGACCTGAGCGATGATGACTTTGAAGACAAAGCTGGAGCAAATATCATGGAGTCTGCAACCGAGAAATATTTCTAGTAGACCACCATATCAGTAGTAGTATTCCACCATGTAAATAGAGTAGTCCAAGCACTTTTGCGATAGTTCTAGACCGATTGTATGCCCTTGTTTGATTTGAGTGAAGTGATTTTGTTTGCATTTGCCTCATGTGCATATGGGTAGTGTTTTCTCTCTAGACCTCAATCTATTCTTAATTATCATATTTTCTAAACCCTCAGATGCCTCCGAGATGTGACAATGGATTTGCATTTCTGCCGGAGCTCACTCAGTTGATCCAGCAGCAGAATGCATTGATGCAGCTGCTAGTCCAGAATCAGAATCAGGGGAACAACAACAACAACAACCCACCACCACCTGTTGATCACTTAACCCGTTTCCTTAGACTGAATCTGCCGGTGTTCTCCAGTAGCACCGAGCCTATAGTAGCAGACGATTGGCTTCGCAAAATTGGAAGGGAGTTAACCACTACAGGATGTACTGACGCTGAGAAGGTGCGTTTTGCCGCACATCAGTTGGATGGACCAGCAACATCATGGTGGGAGAATTACACTATCACCTACCCTATAGCCACGGTGACATGGGACCAATTTCAGCAGGCTTTCTGTACATCCCATGTTTCAGCAGGAGCTATGGCCATGAAGAAGCATGAGTTTCGCAACTTGCGCCAAGGAGGACAGACAGTTGGCCATTACGTGGATGACTTTAGTAAGTTAGCACGTTATGCCCCGGATGACGTTGCTACGGATGCAACTAAGCAGGAGAAGTTTCTGGAAGGATTGAATGATGAGTTGAGCATGCAGTTGATGGTAGCAACTTTTAACAACTACCAGGAGTTGGTAGATCGTGCTCTTATGATAGAAGGGAAGCAGCATCAGATTGAGAACCGCAAGAGGAAGTATGGACAAGGTAAATACAATTCAGGAGCTCAGCAGAAGCCATGTTTTACCCCGAAATCGGGAGGACATTTTTAGCATACCCATGGAGGAGGGAATTCGCATAATCATAGTGGCCCCAAGAATGGTAATGGGAATGGGGGAAGCAATGGTCAGAACCATACCAACCCTTCAACCCCAGCCAAGAGAGACCCGAGTCAAGTCACTTGTTATAAGTGTCAGAAGACCAGACATTATGCCAATGAATGTCCTGAAGCCCAGAATGGAAATGGCAATGGAAGCTCTGGGAGGAAGCCGAACCCTTTCAACAGGGGACATGTGAACCACGTTAACGTGGAGGAGGTTGAAGCCCAGCCAGATGCAGTAATCGATAAGTTTTTGGTTAAGTCATTTACTGCAATTGTTCTTTTTGATACGGGTGCATCACATTCATACATATCAAGGGGATTCGTGGATAAGAATAAACTGCCCACCAAGGTTCTTAGAACACCTATGTTAGTAAGCTCACTAGGAGCGGAGTATATGGCCAGTAAAGGATGTTTTCAAGTGCCATTGAGTACAGGTAGGCATGTATTTCCCTCAGATTTAATCATTTTGGAATTGCAAGGGTTGGATGTAATTCTGGGTATGGATTGGCTATCGATGTATGGAGGAAACATCGATTGCGCCTGTAAGTCGATTTTGCTTACCACCCCAGAGGGAAGAAGGATCAAGTATGTATCACGGCATGTGCCGAGTAGGACTCAAGTAAATTCCTTATCAGGAGTTGTACAGGAGGAGGTACCGATGGTAAAGGAGTTTCCGGATGTATTTCCAGAAGAATTGCCAGGCATGCCACCGGATAGAGACATTGAGTTTTTGATTGATCTTTTGCCAGGCACATGACCAATATCTAAGAGACCGTATAGAATGCGTGCAAAGGATTTGGGGGAGATTAAGAAGCAGATTAAAGAGTTACTGGATAAGGGATATATTCGCCCAAGTTCGTCACCTTGGGGATGACTAGTACTTCTAGTGGAAAAGAAGGATGGATCGTTAAGGATGGTTGTTGATTATCGAGGATTGAATGAAGTGACGATCAAGAATAAGTACCCACTGCCGATGATCAATGATTTGTTTGACCAATTGCAAGGAGCTAAGGTATTTTCCAAGATCGATTTGCAATCAGGATACCACCAGTTGAAGATTCGAGAGCAGGACATACCTAAGACAGCTTTTACCACAAGGTATGGGCTGTATGAGTATACAGTTATGTCATTTGGCCTGACTAACGCACCTGCCTATTTTATGAACATGATGAACAAAGTGTTTATGGAGTTTTTGGATAAGTTCGTCGTAGTGTTCATTGATGATATTCTGGTTTACTCGAAGAATGAAGAAGAACATAAAGAACATTTGTGTTTGGTACTTGGTAAGCTCAGAGAACATCAGTTATACGCCAAGTTCAGCAAATGTGAGTTTTGGTTGAAGGAAGTGGGATTCCTCAGACATGTTATATCCGGAGAAGGAATAGCAGTAGATCCCACCAAGGTTGTCACTGTGACAAATTGGGAAGCCCCAACAACAGTTGGAGAGATCCGGAGTTTTCTTGGACTCGCAGGATACTACCAGAGGTTCATTGAAAATTTCTCGAAAATTGAAAAACCTATGACGGAGTTGTTGAAGAAGGATACAAAGTTCAAATGGACTGAAGAATGTGAGGCCAGTTTCTAGGAGTTGAAGAAACATTTGGTTACCTCGCCGGTGTTGATTCTGCCAGATCAGCGCAAGGATTACGTGGTATATTGCGACGCTTCATGTCGAGGACTTGGAGCAGTGCTTATGCAGGAGGGAAGAGTTGTTTCATATGCTTCACGACAGCTTAAGCCCCATGAGTTGAATTATGCTACACACGACTTGGAGTTAGCAGCCGTAGTGCATGCTTTAAAGACGTGGAGACATTTTCTCATCGGAAACCATTGTGAGGTGTACACGGATCACAAGAGTTTGAAGTACATCTTCACGCAGAAGGAGTTGAATCTCAGGCAAAGGAGATGGTTGGAACTCATCAAGGATTATGATATGAGATTACATTATCATCCCGGAAAGGCTAACGTAGTAGCTGACGCATTGAGCCGCAAGAGCCATGTTAACACACTAATGACCGGAGAGTTACCAAAGGAGTTAGCCGAGGATCTTCATCGGCTATGTTTGGAGATAGTTCCGAGAGGCTATGTAGCAGCATTGGAGATTTAGTCTACTCTGATGGATAAGATCATAGGATCTCAGAAGACCGACAAGGAGATTGCCACCATAAAGGAGAAGATGAGCAAGGGAAAAGTTAAAGGATTTCGTGAGGATGAACACGATATCTTATGGTTTGAGGACCACATTTATGTGCCTAATGACCCAGAGATCAGGAAGCTAATTCTGTAAGAGGCCTATGATTTGCCGTACTCGATTCACCCAGGAAATACCAAGATGTATTTGGATTTGAAAGACACTTTTTGGTGGACCAGAATGAAGAAGGATATTGCAGAGTATGTAGCAGTTTGTGATGTATGTCAGAGAGTAAAGGCAGAGCATCAGAAACTAGCAGGATTGCTACAGCCATTGCCGATACCCGAATGGAAGTGGGATAAGCTAGGCATGGATTTTATCGCGGGATTACCCAGGACCCGTTCAGGCTATGACTCGATATGGGTTGTAGTCGATCGCTTGACGAAGGTAGCTCATTTCATCCCAGTGAAGACCACTTACATCAGTGCTAAGTTGGCAAAGATATACAAGACCAGGATCGTATGTCTGCATAGAGTTCCGAGAAGCATTGTATCAGATAGAGGAACCCAGTTTACCTCAAAGTTCTGGAATTAGTTCCACAAAACTTTGGGTACCAGGCTAGAGTTCAGTACAGCTTTTCATCCGCAGACCGATGGACAGACCGGAAGAGTCAATCGGATTTTGGAGGATATGCTGAGGGCTTGTGCGCTAGATTATGGATCTAGTTGGGATGACAACTTTCGATATGCGGAGTTCTCTTACAACAATAGTTATCAATCTAGTTTGAAGATGGCCCTTTTGAAGCCTTGTACGGAAGATGATGCAGAACACCATTGTCGTGGGACGAAGTTGGAGACCGCCAGTTATTTGGACCAGATTTGATTAAGGAGTCTGAACAGAAGGTGAAATTGATTCGCGATAGGCTCAAGGTAGCCCAGTCCAGGCAAAAGAGCTATGTAGATTCTAAACGCGAGGAGGCAATTTAAGAAACTGGAGATAGAGTTTATCTTTGTGTATCTCCACTTCGAGGAGTTAAGCACTTTGGAGTTGAGGGAAATCTAGTGCCATGCTTTGTGGGACCATACAAAGTTTTGGAACACATGGGAGAAGTTGCTTATAAGTTGGAATTACCTGAGGGATTGTCGGGAGTTCACGACGTGTTCCATGTTTCCCAGTTGAAGAAGTGCCACGCAGAGATGGCAGATATACCGCTGAGAGATACAGTGCCGCATGAAGCGATTCAGTTGGATAGTGATTTGACCTATGAGGAGAAACCAGTTAAGATTCTCGAGTATGCCAGCCGAGTCACCCGCAGCAAGGTTATCAAGTTTTGCAAGGTTCAGTGGAGCCACCACACCGAGGATGAAGCCACCTGGGAGCGATAGGAAGATCTGCTGAAGGACCACCCTCACCTATTTTCTAGCCAACCCAAATCTCGAGGGCGAGATTCATCTTAAGGGGGGTCGGTTTGTAACATCCCAAATTTTCAATTTGGAATGTTATACATTAGATCATCACTGCATATCATATTTTTATTTGCTTTTGTCCTGATCTAGAAATTCCACGCAACTCAAGGATCTACGGAGAGAGTTGGGGATTTCGTTATTTTCATATTTGGGTTTTCTCAAATTTTGAAAATAGGATCATTTGATTTTATTTATTTTATCTTCAATTATTTCTATTATAAAAATATGAGAGAGGGAATAAAATGACTTTCCCAAAATAAAGAAATATTGAAGATTTAATAAGAAAATCAAATAAGATTTTATTTTGGAGTTTTTGGCTAGTTTATTTGAATTTAGGAAAAAAATGCATGTTTTCAAAACTGCATTTTAGGGCCAAGAAAATGTTCATCTCGTTCTAAATATTTTATTTAGGTGGTGAAAATTTATTTTGGCATTTTTAGAATTTTATTTTATTTTCTAGAATTTTTCTTAGTTTCGGCGGAATTTGTTTAACAAAAGGTACCGCGCGCCCGACTGAGCCGAAGGCCCACCCGAGCCAGGCCAGGCCCGCGCGCGCCGCCGCCTTCCCTGCGGGAGCCCGCACCGCCGCCGTAGCCGTGTCCGGCCAGGGCACGCCTCCCGAGGCCGACCCCGACCCGGCGCCCCCTTCCCCAAGCCGCGCCACCCCCATCTCATAAATACCCCGCCGCCGCCATCTCACCCCGCCACCTCGACCCGCTCCGCCTCCCGCAGCTGCCGCTCGCCACCGTGTGCCGCTGCCGCTTGCCGCACCCGCCGCTTGCCGCGCCGCCCGCCGTCGACGTCGCCCCACCCCACCGGAGCCCCGAGCCGCCGGAGTCCGATGAGGTAGCCGCGCCGTTCGCTGCTAGTTTTCCAAAGAAAACCGATCCGGTTTTTTTGAAAATCCTAGTTTTTTTATTAGATCGGTTTTATCGGTTCTTTTATTTAGCAAGCGTTCGCTCGTTCGTTTGTTTTAACGGACGAGTTAACCGTTTAGTTTCAGATAACGAACGTTCGTCGTTAATCTGTTCGTCAGTTTTCTCTTTTTCTCAGATTTTCTGCGATTATTTCTGATCGCGATTTCTGATCCGATTTTCGTTTTAGTATAACTTTTCGCTCGTTTATCGAAATCAGGCGATTGAAGCGCCCAGAGTTTCGTCTCGAAACCCTCTTTCCGCTTAACCAACTCAAACAAGTTTTTTCTTCTGTAAAATTTGACTTAGGTCCAGATTAGCAATCAAAGCTTGTTTTCTTTCGCCGTTTGTCTTTCGTTGTTTCGTTCAATTTGTTTTTTTTGCAAACCGGAGTTCTTAAGTTGAAATTTCTAGTTAGATCTCTTATTTGAGTTTTACCTGTGCATTAGATGAGTACTTATTGTATGCTTGTTTGTTTATTTGTGTTAGAGTACCCGGAGTGCGTCGCTTGCTACTTCGAATCTCTAGGCTTCGCGGATCATCAGCAAGGCAAGTAACACTTTGATCATACCTCTTTACTACCCAGTTTTATTGCATTAGATCAATCCTCAAATCATTGCATGAATAGGATCTGATTAATATGTGGGTTTTGGGAAGTAGATGAGGTAGTACCTATTACCTATTTTATTATCAAACCCTGGGAGTTACTTCTACGTTTGCTTATGCCATGCTATGCTTGTAGACGTGGATTGGGTTTGATTGTATCCATGACAGATGTGAGAATGTTAATTAATGGTTCAATTTAAGGTGGCAACTTTAATACACATCTGGGTGGATTGAGGCACATGGGTATTCCAACCATTGCCTATTTTTCTTTATGGACCGCCACCCAGGCTCAAAGGGATCATGAGATTATTCATACTAGAAACTTCTGTGTGCAGCCACAAGCTACTATGGGCTCTAGCATAGTTGATTAAGTCGTGCGAACTCTTATAGTGGTAGACTAGCAGATGTAGGGGAAAGTAGGTGTAACGGTCTACCCCGATCGTAAGGTGCTAGCGCTTCTAAAAGACTGTGTCTCGGTCATCCGTTTCTCAAACACCATGTAGTGCAAGAATCCCAACAGAGGAGATCGAGTCTTGTGGGGAAAAGTGCGCAAACCTTTGCAGAGTGTATAAACTAATCATGATTAGCCGTGTCCCTGGTTATGGACGTCTTGAGTATCTAGTACTTGGATTATCATGTGAATCTCATCATGTGACTTTAATTAATTTTGTTGGTGTTTAATGATGATGTTTAATTGGGATTGAGAGGGTGTCTACACTCTCAATGTTTAACAACCACCATGATAGTTAAATGAAATTTATTACTTTGCAGTAGGGAAAAATTGGCTTTACGCAAAACTGTAACCATAGAGCTTTCCACCAGCCACTTATGCATGTAGTATAGCCTATTTCTGTTCACTACTCTCTATGTGTTACATTGCCAGCATATTCCATGTGCTGACCCATTTTCGGGCTGCAACGTTCATGTTGCAGACTTTTCAGACGACGAGTAAGGAGCCTTAGGTCGTGGTTCTATACTCAGTGATGCCGTTCGAGTTGATGGACTCACTTATCTTCCAAGCCTTCCGCTGTTATCGTTATTAGATGGCCTTAAGTCATATTATTTGTAATAAGTTCTTTTTTGAGACACTCGATGTAATAAGTGTGTGATTGCTACTCTGGTATAAATCCTTCAAGTACTGTGCGTGTCAGCATTACTAATCTAGGGATGACACTGAAACACAGAGACTTGACCGTCTGAGGTCAGGTCGCTACATATCGGCAATTGGCAGGAGCCATATGGTTGTCACCTTATTGTACAAAATGCAATCTCCATGTAATTGCTTTACTTTATCACTAAGCAGTTGCAATAGCCGTAGAACCAATAGTTGGTGAGACGACAACGATGCTTCAATGGATATCTAGGTGTCAAGCCGGTGATGATGGTGATCATGACGGTGCTTTGGAGATGGAGATCAAAGGCACAAGATGATGATGGCCATATCATATCACTTATATTGATTGCATGTGATGTTTATCCTTTATGCATCTTATTTTGCTTAGTTCGGCGGTAGCATTATAAGATGAACTCTCACTAAATTTCAAGGTATAAGTGTTCTTCCTGAGTATGCACCATTGCTACAGTTAGTCATGCCGAGACACCACATAATGATCGGGTGTGATAAGCTCTACATTCACATACAACGGGTGCAAGCCAGTTTTGCACACGCAGAATACTCGGGTTAAACTTGATGAGCCTAGCATATGCAGATATGGCCTCGGAACACTGAGACCGAAAGGTTAAGCGTGAATCATATAGTAGATATGATCAATATAGTGATGTTCACCATTGAAAACTACTCCATCTCACGTGATGATCGGATATGTTTTAGTTGATTTGGATCACGTGATCATTTAGATGACTAGAGGGATGTCTATCTAAGTGGGAGTTCTTAAATAATATGATTAATTGAACTTTAAATTTATCATGAACTTAGTTCTGGTAGTATTAGCATATCTATGTTGTATATCAATAGCTCGCGTTTAGCTCCCCTGTTTTATTTTTGGTATGTTCCTAGAGAAAACTAAGTTGAAAGATGATACTAGCAATGATGCAGACTGGGTCCGTGATATGAGAATTATCCTCATTGCTGCACATAAGAATTATGTTCTTGATGCACCGCTAGGTGACTGACCTATTGCAGGAGCAGATGCGGACGTTATGAACGTTTGGCAAGCTCGGTATGATAACTACTTGATAGTTTAGTGCGCCATACTTTACGGCTTAGAACTGGGACTTCAAAAATGTTTTGAACGCCAAAGAGCATATAAGATGTTCTAAGAGCCGAAATTGGTATTTCAGACTCATGCCCGGGTTGAGAGGTATGAGACCTCTGACAAGTACTTTGCCTACAAGATGGAGGAGAATAGCTCAACCAGTGAGCATGTACTCAGATTGTCTGAGTACTACAATCACTTAAATCAATTAGGAGTTAATCTTCCATATAAAATAGTGATTGACAGAGTTCTCTAGTCACTATCACCAAGTTACTGGAACTTCGTGATGAACTATAATATGCAAGGGATGACGAAAACGATTCCTGAGCTCTTCGTGATGCTGAAATCGATGAAGGTAGAAATCAAGAAAAGCATCAAATGTTGATGGTTGACAAGACCACTAGTATCAAGTAAAAGGGCAAGGGAAATAAAGGAAACTTCAAAAATAATGTCTAGCAAGTTTCCACTCCCATGAATAAGCCCAAAGCTAGACCCAAGCTTGCAACTGAGTGCTTCTACTACAAAGGAAATGATCACTGGAAGTGGAACTACCCTAGATACTTGGCGGATAAGAAGGATGGCAAAGTGAACAAAAGTATATTTGATATACATGTTATTGATGTGTACTTTACTAGTGTTTATAGAACCCTCAGTATTTGATACTGGTTCAGTTGCTAAGAGTAGTAACTCGAAACGGGAGTTGCAAAATAAACAAAGACGAGTTAAGGGCGAGGTGATGATGTGAGTTGGAAGTGATTCGAAGGTTGATAAGATCACCATCACACACTCCCTTTACCTTCGAGATTAGTGTTGAACCTAAAATAAATGTTATTTGGTGTTTGCGTTGAGCATAAATATGATTGGATCATGTTTGTTGCAATACGGTTATTCATTTAAGTCAAATAATAATTGTTATTTTGTTTACATGAATAATACCTTCTGAGGTCATACACCCGAAGGTGAATGGTTTACTGAATCTCGATTGTAGTGATTACCATATTCATAATATTAATGCCAAAAGATGCAAAGTTGATAATGATAGTCCAACATATTTGTGGCACTGCCATTTAGGTCATATTGGTGTAAAGAGCATGAAGAAACTCCATGCTAATGGGCTTTTGGAATCACTTGATGCTCGCGAACCATGCCTCATGGGCAAGATGACTAAGACTCCGTTCTCCGGAACAATGGAGCAAGCAACTGACTTATTGGAAATAATACATACTGATGTATGCGATCTGATGAGTGTTGAGGCTCGTGGCGGGTATCATTATTTTTTGACCTTCACAGATGATTTGAGAAGATATGGGTATATCTACTTGTTGAAACATAAGTCTGAAACATTTGAAAAGTTCAAAGAATTTCAGAGTGAAGAGGAAAATCATCGTAACAAGAAAATTAAGTTTCTATGATCCGATCATGGAGGAGAATATTTGAGTTATGAGTTTGTCCTTCAATTAAAACAATGTGGAATAGTTTCACAAACTCATGCCACCTGGAACACCATAGCATAATGGTGTGTCTGAGCATCGTAACCGTACTTTATTAGATATGGTGCAATTTATGATATCTCTTACTGATTTACCACTATCATTTTAGGGTTAAGCATTAGAGACAACTGCATTCACGTTAAATTGGGCACCATCTAAATCCATTGAGACGACACCATATGAACTGTGGTTTAGCAAGAAACCTAAGCTGTCATTTCTTAAAGTTTGAGGTTGCGATGCTTATGTGAAAAAGTTTCAACCTGATAAGATCAAACCTAAATCGAAGAAGTGCGTCTTCATAGGATACCCAAGAGAAACTGTTGGGTACACCTTCTATCACAGATTCGAAGGCAAGATCTTTATTGCTAAGAGTGGATCCTTTCTAGAGAGGGAGTTTCAATCGAAAGAAGTGAGTGGGAGGAATGTAGAACTTAATGAGGTAATTGTACCTTCTCCTGAATTGGAAAGTAGTTCATCACAGAAATCCGTTCTTGTGATTCCTACACCAATTAGTGAGGAAGCTAATGATGATGATCATGAAACTTCACATCAAGTTACTACCGAACCTCGTAGGTCAACCAGAGTATGGTCCGCACCAGAGTGCTACGGTAATCCTTTCTGGATGTCATGTTATTAGACCATGACGAACCTACAAACTATGAGGAAGCGATGATGAGCCCAAATTCCGGAAAATGGCTTAAGCCATGAAATCTGAGATGGGATACATGTATAAGAACAAAGTGTGGACTTTGGTTGACTTGCCCAACGATCGGCAAGCCAGTGAGAATAAATGGATCTTCAAGAGGAAGACAGATGCTGATAGTAGTATTACTATATACCAAGCTCGAATTGTCGCAAAAAGGTTTTCGACAAGTTCAAGATGTTGACTACGATGAGATTTTCTCACTCGTAGCAATGCTTAAGTCTGTTCGAATCATGTTAGCAATTGACACATTTTATGAAATCTGGCAAATGGATATCAAAACTGCATTCCTTAATGGATTTCTTAAAGAAGAGCTGCATATGATGCAACAAGAAGGTTTTGTGAATCCTAAAGGTGCTAACAAAGTGTGCAAGCTCAAGCGATCCATCTATGGACTGGTGCAAGCATCTCGGAGTTGGAATATATGCTTTGATAAAGTGATCAAAGCATATGGTTTTATACAGACTTGCGGTGAAGCCTGCATTTACAAGAAAGTGAGTGGGAGCACTACAGGCTTTCTGATAAGTATATGTGAATGACATATTGTTGATCAGAAATGATGTAGAATTTTCTGCAAAGCATAAAGGAGTGTTTGAAAGGAGTTTTTCAAAGAAAGACCTCGGTGAAGCTACTTACATATTGAGCATCAAGATCTATAGATATAGATCAAGACACTTGATATATTTTTCAATAAGTACATACCTTGACAAGATTTTGAAGTAGTTCAAAACAGAACAGTCAAAGAAGGAGTTCTTGCCTGTGTTGCAAGATGTGAGGTTGAGTAAAGACTCAAAACCCGACCACGGCAGAAAATAGAAAGAGAATGAAAAGTCATTCCCTATGCCTCAGCCATAGGTTCTATAAAGTATGTTATGATATGTACCGGACCTATCGTGTACCTCACCAAGAGTTTGGCAAGAGGGTATAATAGTGATCCAGGAGTGGATCACTGAACAACAGTCAAAATTATCCTTAGTGGACTGAAGGAAATGTTTCTCAGTTATGGAGGTGACAAAGAGTTCGTCGTAAAGAGTTATGTTGATGCAAGCTTTGACACTGATCTGGATTACTCTAAGTCTTGATCTAGATACATATTGAACGTGGGAGCGATTAGCTAGAGTAGCTCTGTGCAGAGCATTGTAGACATAGAAATTTGGCAAAATACATACGGCTCTGAATGTGGCAGAACCGTTGACTAAATTTCTCTCACAAGCAAAACATGACCACTCTTTGGGTGTTAATCACATAGCGATGTGAACTAGATTATTGACTCTAGTAAACCCTTTGGGTGTTAGTCACATGGAGATGTGAACTAATCACATGAAGATGTGAACTATTGGTGTTAAATCACATGACGATGTGAACTAGATTAATGACTTTAGCGCAAGTGCGAGACTGAAGGAAATATGCCCTAGAGGCAATAATAAAGTTGTTATTTATATTTCCTTATATCTTGATAAATTTTATTATTCATTCTAGAATTGTATTAACCGAAACTTAGTACATGTGTGGATACATAGACAAATAGAGTGTCACTAGTATGCCTCTACTTGACTAGCTCATTGAATCAATGATGGTTATGTTTCCTAACCATAGACATGAGTTGTCATTTGATTAATGGGATCTCATTAGAGAATGATGTGATTGACTTGACCCATCCATTAGCTTAGCACGATGATCGCGTAGTTTGTTGCTATTGTTTTCTCCATAACTTATACATGTTCCTATGACTATGAGATCATGCAAACTCCCGAATACCGGAGGAACACTTTGTGTGCTACCAAACGTCACCACGCAACTGGGTGATTATAAAGGTGCTCTACAGGTGTCTCCAATGGTACTTGTTGAGTTGGCATAGATCGAGATTAGGATTTGTCACTCCGATTGTCGGAGAGGTATCTCTGGGCCCTCTCGGTAATGCACATCAATATAAGCCTTGCAAGCAATGAAGCTAATGAGTTAGTTACTAGATGTAGCATTACGGAACGAGTAAATAGACTTGCCGGTAACGAGATTAAACTAGGTATTGAGATATCGACGATCGAATCTCAGGCAAGTAACATACTGGTGACAAAGGGAACAACATATATTGTTATGCGGTTTGACCGATAAAGATATTCGTAGAATATGTAGGAACCTATATGAGCATCCAGGTTCCACTATTGGCTATTGACCGGAGACGTGTCTCGGTCATGTCTACATAGTTCTCAAACCCGTAGGGTCCGCACGCTTAACGTTCGGTGATGATCAATATTATGAGTTTATGTGTTTTGATGAACCGAAGGTAGTTCAGAGTCCTGGATTTGATCACGGACATGATGAGGAGTCTCAAAATGGTTGAGACGTAAAGATCGATATATTGGAAGCCTATGTTTGGACATCAGAATGTTTCCGGATGAGTTCGGGCATTTTTCAGAGTACCTAGGGGTTACCGGAACCCCCCGGGGAGTATATGGGCCTTATTGGGCTTTAGGGGAAAGAGAGGGGCTGCCTAGGGCAGGCCGCGTGCCCCCCAATGCCTAGTCCAAATTGGACTAGGGGGGAGGGGCGGCGCCCCCTCCTTCCTTCTCTTCTCTCATTCCCTTCCTTCTCTCCTACTCCTACTTGGAAAGGGGGGAATCCTACTCCCGGTGGGAGTAGGGCTCCCTAGGGCGCGCCATAGTAGAGGGCCGGCCCTCCCCCTCCTCCACTCCTCTATATACGGGGGAGGGGGCACCCCATAGACACACAAGTTGATCATTGATCTCTTAGCCATGTGCGGTGCCCCCCTCCACCATAATCCACCTCGGTCATATCATAGCGGTGCTTAGGCGAAGCCCTGTTCCGGTAGCATCATCATCACCGCCATCACGCCGTCGTGCTGACGAAGCTCTCCCTCGACACTCTGCTGGATTGTGAGTTCATGGGACATCACCGAGCCGAACGTGTGCAGATCGTGGAGGTGCCGCACCTTCGGCGCTAGGATCGGTCGATCGTGAAGACGTACGACTACATCAACCACATTGTCATAACGCTTCCGCTTACGGTCTACGAGGGTATGTGGACAACACTCTTCCCTCTCGTTGCTATGCATCACCATGATCTTGCGTGTGCGTAGGAATTTTTTTGAAATTACTGCGTTCCCCAACATAGATATGTTGGACTATCACGACAAAATTGAGTTTAAGGATATTTGGAAGCACAAGTAGTATCTCTACTTGGTGCAAAGAATTTGGCAAGCATGAGGGGGAAAGGCAAGCTCAACATGTTGGATGATCCATGACAATATAATTTATTTCAGATGTAATAAAACATAACCCATTACGTTGTCTTCCTTGTCCAACATCAACTTTTTAGCATGTCATGTTTTAATGAGTGCTCACAATCATAAAAGATGTCCAAGATAGTATATTTATATGTGAAAACCTCTCTTTCTTTATTACTTCCTATTAATTGCAACGATGACCAAAACTATGTTTTTCATCTCTCAACAACTTTTATTCATCATACTCTTTATATGTGAAGTCATTACTCTCCATAAGATCCATATGTTGTCTTTATTTCTTTTTATTCTTCCTTGTATTCCCTCAAGATCATAGCAAGATGGCAAAGCCCTTGACTCAACACTAATGTTTATTATATATAGCTCACATACTCGATTACATAGAAGGATCATCAAGCAAAACTCAAAACTAAATCATACTAAAACTTTATTCTACTAGATCAAGATATTGCCAAAAGGATCGAACTAAGAAAAACGGTAAATATAAAAGTGTGATGGTGATACGATACCGGGGCACTCCCCCAAGCTTGGCAGTTGCCAAGGGGAGTGCCCATACCCTTGTGTTTATGTATCTTTCTCCGGAGGTGGTGATGAAGTGATTGTTGATGAGGTAGGCTTGTCGTCCAACATCGAGCGTAGGAGGTGCTCCAACTTACGAATAATGCCCTTGAGTGCGGTGATATGTTCTTGCAACAGAATATTTTCACTAGTTAGATACTTTTTCTACACTCGAACTATTTCAATCATCTTGAGAGCTTCAATTTTAGTAGGGGTAAGAAGATTGTAATGAGGTTGAAGAATGTTTTCTTCTTCTACTCCCGAAGCTTAATCCTCCATGCCCTTCTTGATCCCGTCATCCTTGTTGATATCCCCGGGTTCTTCTCTCTTCAGCTCTGTCTTCATTAGCCAAGCATCGTCGCCCTCATTGTTGGAGGAGGGGGATGACATGATGCTTGACCTTGACAACTCTGGTAGAAAACATCTTGAAACAAAAGCCGAGGATAATTGCATGGTACGGTAGTCAAAACCTTCAAGAGATTATATAATGAATTTTTACCGACCAAAAGAAGTATCGTGCAAGAAAACGGAGTTCGGAGGGCACACGAGGTGCCCACAAGGCAGGGGGTGTGCCCTCCACCCTCGTGGACGCCTCGTGTCCTTTCCAGACTGCTTCTTATTTTCCTATTTTCTTAAATATTCCAAAACGGAGAAAAATTGCTATTAGAGCTATTTTGGAGTCGGTTTACTTACCGTACCACATACCTCTTCCTTTTCGGAGGTTGAAACGTTTTGGAAGGTGTCCCTTATATACTCCTCCAGGGTTACGGTTTCAATAACATTAGTTTCAACATTTATAGGATTACCTGAGATATAATGCTTGATTCTTCGACCGTTCACCACCCTCAGATTTGTGCCTTCGAAGTTGTTGATTTTTATGGCACCAGAACGATATACCTCCTCGATAACATAAGGACCTTCCCATTTAGAGAGGAGTTTTCCTGCAAAAAATCTTAAACGAGAGTTGTATAACAATACATAATCACCTACATTAAACTCATGTTTTTTATCCTTTTGTCATGCAATCTTTTAACTTTTTGTTTAAACAGTTTGGCATTCTCATAGGCCTGGGTTCTCCACTCATCAAGTGAGGTAATATCAAATAGTCTCTTCTCACCAGCAAGTTTGAAGTCATAGTTGAGCTCTTTAATGGCCCAATATGCCTTATGTTCTAGTTCGAGAGGTAAGTGACATGCTTTTCCATAAACCATTTTATATGGAGACATACCCATAGGATTTTTATATGCAGTTCTATGGGCCCATAAATGAATCATCAAGTTTCTTGGACCAATTATTTCTAGATATATTAATAGTCTTTTGCAAAATTAATTTAAGATCCCTATTACTCAGTTCTACTTGACCACTAGACTGTGGATGATATGGAGATGCAATTCTATGATTAACATCATACTTAGCAAGCATCTTACGAAAAGCACCATGAATAAAATGTGAACCACCATCATTCATTAAGTATCTAGGGACTCCAAACCTCGGAAAAATATCTTCTTTAAGCATCTTAATAGAGGTTTTATGATCAGCACTACTAGTTGGAATAGCTTCTACCCACTTAGTAACGTAATCAACATCAACTAAAATATGTGTATACCCATTAGAGGGGGGAAACGGTCCCATATAATCAAAGCCCCAAACATCAAATGGTTCAATAACAAGTGAATAATTCATAGGCATTTCTTGACGTCTACTAATATTACCAATTCTTTGACATTCATCACAAGACAAGACAAACTTACGGGCATCCTTGAAGAGAGTAGGCCAATAAAAACCGAATTGCAATACCTTATGTGCAGTTCTATCTCCAGCATGGTGTCCTCCATAAGCCTTAGAGTGATACTTGCATAGGATATGTTCCTGTTCATGCCCAGGTACACAACGTCTAATAACACCATCTACTCCTTCTTTATAAAGGTGTGGGTCATCCCAGAAGTAATGTCTTAAATCATAGAAAAGTTTTTCTTTTGTTGGTATGTGAAACTAGGTGGTATAAATTTAGCAACAATGTAATTGGCATAATCAACATACCATGGAGCAGTACTAGAAGCATTTATGACATCTAATTGTTCATCAGGAAAGCTATCATGAATAGGTAGTGGGTCATCAAGAACATTCTCTAACCTAGACAAGTTGTCTGCAACGGGGTTCTCAGCTCCCTTTCTATCAATAATATTCAAATCAAATTCTTGTTGTAGGAGAACCCATCTAATAAGTCTAGGTTTAGCATCTTTCTTTTCCATAAGATATTTAATAGCAGCATGATCAGTGCGAACAGTTACTTTAGAATCAACAATATAAGGTCTGAACTTATCACAAGAAAATACAACTGATAAAAATTCTTTTTCAGTAGTAGCATAATTTCTCTGGGCACTGTCTAGAGTTTTACTAGCATATTGAATAACATTTAATTTCTTATCAACTCTTTGTCCTAGAACAACACCTACAGCATAATCACTAGCATCACACATAATTTCAAAGGGTAAATTCCAATCAAGAGGCTTAACAATAGGTGCATAAATCAAGGCTTTCGTAAGTATTTCAAATGCTTCTATACAATCATCATCAAAGACGAAAGGAACATATTTTTGTAAGATATTAGTCAGAGGCCAGGAAATTTTTGAGAAGTCTTTAATGAACCTCCTATAAAAACCAGCATGACCAAGGAAACTTCTTATACCTTTAATGTCCTTAGGACACGACATATTTTCAATAGCATCAACTTTAGCTTTATCAACTTCAATACCTCTTTCAGAAATTTTATGCCCCAAGACAATGCCTTCATTAACCATAAAGTGGCACTTCTCCCAATTCAAGACAATATTAGTTTCTTCACATCTCTGCAAAACTCGATCAAGGTTGCTTCTCTGAAAGGTAGCAGGTGCATTACATCAAAAGAAGTTCCATAAATAGAAAAATCATCTAAGACAATGCCTTCATTAATCATCAAAACAATGCCCCAAGACAATGCCCGAAGACAATGCCTTCATTAATCATCAAAAGAAGTTCCATAAACAGAAAAATCATCCATGAAAACCTCAACAATCTTTTCACAAAAGTGAGAGAATATAGCGGTCATGCATCTTTGAAAGGTAGCAGGTGCATTACATAAACCAAAAGGCATACGTCTATAAGCAAATGTACTGAAAGGGCAAGTAAAAAGTGGTCTTTTCCTGATCCTCTTTTGACACAGGTATTTGAGAGAAACCAGAATAGCCATCTAGAAAGCAAAAATGCATATGTTTGGATAATCTTTCTAGCATTTGATCAATGAAAGGTAGAGGGTAATGATCCTTTTTAGTAGCTTTATTTAATTTGTGGAAATCATTACCATTCTATAACCTATAACAATTCATTATGGGATCAATTCATCTTTATCATTTGGAACAACAGTAATACCTCCCTTCGTATGGACACGATGGACAACACTTACCCACTGACTATCAGCAACAGGATAAATTATACCTGCCTCCAGAAGCTTTAGTATTTCTTTTCTTACCAGTTCTTTCATTTTAGGATTTAACCATCGTTGGTGATCAACAACCAGTTTAGCATCTTTCTCCAATTTTATTTTGTGCTGGCATAGAGTGGGACTAATGCCCTTAAGATCATCAAGAGTATATCCAATAGCAGCACGATGCTTCTTCAGAGTTTTCAATAATTTCTCTTCTTCTTGCTCTAAAAGTTTAGCACTAATAATAACAGGATATATCTTCTTTTCATCAAGATAAGAATATTTAGGAGTATCAGGCAATGGTTTAAGCTCATACATGGGATAATCCTTGGGTGGAGGAGGATCCCCTAGAATTTCAATAGGTAAATTGTGTTTCAAAATAGGTCCCTATTTAAAGAATACTTCATCTATTTCCCTTCTTTCATTCATAAACCTATCATTTTCATGGTCTAGCAAATATTGTTCTAAAGGATCACTAGGAGGCACGGCAATAGAAGCAAGACCAATAATTTCATCTTTACTAGGCAATTCTTTATCATGGGGTTGTGTACGAAATTTAGCAAAATTAAAATCATGAGACATATCCCCAAAACCAACAAAAACAATATCCTTTTTGCAGTCTATCTTAGCATTAATAATATTCAAGAAGGGTCTACCAAATATAATGGGACAAAAGTCATCTTGTGGGGAACCAAGAACAAGAAAATCTGCAGGATATTTAACTTTCCCACACAATACTTCAACATCTCTAACAATCCCAACCGGTGAAATAGTATCTCTATTGGCAAGCTTAATTGTAACATCAATAGCTTCTAACTCAGCAGGTGCAATATCATGCATAATTTCTTCATATAAAGAATGAGGTATTGCACTTGCACTAGCACCCATATCACATAAGCCATGGTAGCAATGATCTCCTATTTTAACAGAAATAACATGCATGCCTACAACAGGTCTATGTTTATTTTTAGTATCGGGTCTAGCAATTCTAGCAGCTTCATCACGAAAGTAAATAACATGCCCATCAATATTATGGGCCAAGAGATCTTTAACCGTAGCAATACTAGGTTCAACTTTAATTTGCTCAGAGGGTTTGGGTGTTCTAATGTTACTTTTGTTGACCACAGTTGAAGCTTTAACATGACCCTTCATTCTAATAGGGAAAGGTGGTTTCTAAGCGGTAGGAACAATAGGATCAACATTATAAGTGATAGTCTTTTCTTCAACTTTAATAGGTTCAACTACTTTTAGTTCAATGGGAGGATGATATTTGAGCCACTTCTCCTTAGGGAGATCAACATGAGAAGCAAATGATTCACAGAAAGAAGCTACTATCTCAGAGTGAAGTACATATTTAGTGCTAAATTCACGAAAACCATCAATATCCATAAAAGATTTAACACAATCAAACTTAGGTGTTATACCTAACT